>NW_027192385.1:453621-540595 GCF_041956645.1 Rasamsonia byssochlamydoides | reverse complement strand
CCACGGGCTGGTCATGCAGTTCCGTCACCAGCATGCCGCCGATCAGCCGGGTGAACGGGTCCAGCTGGTACAGCCAGGCGCGCCAGAAGCCCGGGATCTGCGGCTTGGGGATCGCCACGCCGCAGAACAGGGAGAAGATGATGACAACCGGCGGGTTGAGCTGCGACGCGATAAACGCGCTGGGCGTCAGGGCGGCGATCATCTGGCCCAGGGTCACAGCGAAGAACTCGGTGATCAGGATCATGAAGAATTGGTATCCGGCCCGATCAGCAGCGGACTGGAAGCCGGGGATGTAGTAGATGGGCAAGAAAAACGCCACGGAGCAGAGGATGCTGTAGGGCACTTCGGCGATCACCATGGCCAGCGCAAAGGCTACCGATCGGTACGTCTTGGAGGCTGATTCCCGGTAGAAGATCAGCCGGGACATGTCGTATTTGGGCTCGACCTGCTGGATGATGATGGCCGGGATGACTGTGATCTGAAACAGGACGAACACGCGGTACTGCAGTGACGAGCGCGAGTCGTCCAGCTGCAGGAAGGCGAGCCCTGTCAACAACGCAATGACAGCATGAGTGAACAGCCGAGTGAAGCCGTAGTTGGGCGAGCGCCAGAAGGACAGGTTGGTTCTGCGGACGACGGTCTTGATCTGGAACCAGAGAGGAGTCGCGTACTGCTTTTCTTGCTGGTGAGTCACCCCTTTCTGCTGATTCTCAGCAATCCGCTCGGCTTTGATCCGCGAGATTTCCTCCTTCACAGCAGCCAGCTCAGGAGACGTCCGCCAGATGTCCCCCCAGTCCCGATTGCCGATCCGCGGCGTCTGGCCAGCCCCGATGGCGTCCAGCATCCATTCGGCGGGATTGGCATCTGGCGGGCAATGGGCTCCGTTGCGCCGGAAGTAATCGAGGAGAACCTGACAGTCCGGCCCAATGTCGCCAAAGTAGACACATTCACCCCCCTTCTGCAACAGCAGCAACCGGTCGAAGCTCTGGAACAGGGCCGAGTTGGGCTGGTGGATCGTGCAGAGGATGGCTTGACCGGCGGCTGCGAGCTTTCGTAGAAACCGGACAATGTTGAAAGCAGACTGGCTGTCGAGGCCCGACGTGGGCTCGTCCAGGAACAGAAGAAGCTCTGGCTTCGCTGCGAGTTCGACCCCGATCGTCACCCGTTTGCGCTCTTCGACCGAGAGACCGGTGGCCGGGTCGCCGATGACGGCGTCTGCCAGCGGTTCGAGTTCGAGCAAGGAGATGATCTCCTCGACATACGCAAACTTCTCGGCCTGTGGGACGTCGTACGACTGGCGCAGTTCGGCGGAGAACCGCAAGGCTTCCCGGACGGTCTGCGTCGGTTCATGGACATCAAGCTGCTCGGCGTACGAAGTGCCGCGCTGGAAAGACGAGCCGGGCTTGACGCCATCCACCAGGATGTCGCCGATGACAACACCGATATTCTTCCGTGCAGCGAGGACATCCAACAGAGTCGTCTTTCCCGCCCCCGACGCTCCCATCAAGGCCGTCAGCTTGCCGGGCTGGACGTAGCCGTACACCGAGTTCAGCAAGCGGCGAGTTCCCGAGGGGACAGGGACGTCGTAGCAGAGGTCTTCCCAGGTGAGAACTGCCTTTGAGGTGATTTTCAGGTCGCTCCCAGACTCCTCATCCTCCTTGGCTTGCCGCTTCTGTCGTCTGGCCATCAGCGCCTCGTTGAGTTTCTTCCGCTCCGCGTTCTCCTTCTGATAGAACGTCACGGTTTTGCCGCCTGCGCCGAAATTGACGGTCTCGCCCAGGTAGGTGTTTGTGAACAAGAAGAACGCAATGAGCGCGACGAGGATACCGAAGTTGCGCCACAGGTCACCCGGGTTGTAGCTGAAGCCGGTTCGGAGGTAGTTGGAGCCCGAGATGATGTCCGAACCGGGCTCGCTGCCTTGCAAGGTGCAGACCTGGTGGGCGATATCGCCATAGCCCGGCCCGGACGGAATCAACGAGCCGGAGACGCAGGTCAGGGTCAGCCGCTTGAATTCATTCATCATCAGAGACGAGAAGCCCAGGCCGAGGGCGTTGATGTAGAAAATCCACCGCAGCCACACCTGCCCGCTCTGATATTGGATCAGATAGCCCGACGTCAGCACGAAGAGCGTGATGATCACCGCCGCGAATTTCATCGCGTAGTCGAAATCCGGGCAGAAGCAGCCGATGGTGCGGAAGAACAGCGTCATCGACAGATAGCCCGTGATGATGATCAGCACGAAGGTGAAGAAGGCGCCCGCGTCCAGCACCAGGCCACACATGAAATAGACGATGATGCTGAACACGCAGATCTTTACCGATGCAAACGCGATATCAACGACGATCTGCGCGATCCACAAAGCGCTCGGGCGGTGGAAGGTAAACGCCCGGTGCTTGTTCACGATCGGCCGGCCGAGCATGGTCGAACCCAGCTCTGAAAAGGCTTGAAAGGCGTTAAACAACAGCGATATGAACAGCAGGCCGCCCCGCGTGAAGGCCCCAGCACTTGTCGTCGGCAACTTGAGCCAGACCGTGCCCAGGATGATGGCCGTGCCGATCGACGTCGCCCAGGTGACTGTCAACGCGAACTTATCTTGCCACTTGACGAGAAACTGGCGCTGCATCAAGGCCCAGACTTGGAGGTAGAAGGGGATCGAGTAGACGGACGACTTGGGCGTGAACTTGCGTTTGGCTTCTCGGTGGGCAATCTCAAACTCCTCGTAGACATGTTTCTCCTGCTGGATCTGGGCGCGGTACGCAGCCATTTCTTCATCCAGACGCTGTCGATATTCCGACTCGTTGAAGGCCTTCGCCAGCGCCTCGGGCGAAGAGGGGACGTTGTCCGCGTTGCGGCCTTCCTTGTACTCCCGCTCAAACGGGTCCGTACAGCCGGTCAGATAGTCTGGAGTCGTCTGACGGGGCTTCTCCTTGAACCCGAGGCCTTCGAAATATGCCCGGGCTTGGGAGGCGGGTCCAAAGAAGACCTGTCGCCCTCCGTCGATGACCATGACCTTGTCGAACTGCTCGTAGATGTTCTCCGACGCCTGGTACAGCGACACGAAGGTGGTGGTCTTGTAGATGTTGGTCATGATGCGCAGCGACTTGGCAAAGTCCAGCGCCGTCGACGCATCCAGGCCGCGCGTGGTGTTGTCCCAGGCCAGCACGGTGGCCGATGTCACCATCATCTCCGCGATGCTGACGCGTTTGCGCTCGCCGCCGGAGATGCCCCGGATGAACTGATTCCCGACGACGGTGTTGACGGTGTGCTGGATGTTGAACATCTTGAGCAGCAGCGAGATCACCTTCTCCTTGAACTCCTTCTTCGACAGTCCCGCCGGTCTCTTCCCTGGGGTTTTCGTGTCGAGGGCGAAGCCGAGAGTCTGGCCCACCGTCAGGGTAGGATGGTGAATGTCATCTTCCTGGTTGTAGACGGCCTCACCGCGGAACCGCCTTGCGAAGGTCTCCGCGTCAAACGGGCCATACATGACTTCTCCGTCGATGGCCGTATAACCAAACCGTTGGTTTGTGATGACCTTGAGGAACGTGGTGCAGCCTGAGCCCAGGCGGCCGAGCACCAGAACCATCTCTCCGGGCTTCGCGACGCCCCGGAAGTCGTGGAGGATCTCGAATTCACGGCCCTTCTTGCCGAAGCCGAGGAGATGCATGACCGTCGCGGGGACGTTGAAAAAGTCGACAACGGCGTGGGGGAACGTCTTGACGAAGTTCTTGACGCCTCCGATTCCGCGGACAGTCAGACCATCCCAGACGACGCCTGAGAAGAATCAGCATCAAACACGCTAGGGTAGACTTGAAGACGGTAGATGCTAACCAATATGCTTGGGCTTTATGCCAGCTTGATCCTCTGCGGCTCTCGAGCCATGCAGGGCGCTCTCCAGGTCCCACGGCTCCTCGTCGGAATCCGTCGAGCTGCCCAGCTTCTCGACGTCGTCCAGCTTGGCTGCAGTCTTTGACTGTCTGGAGAGCTGCTTTGACAGGCGACGAGCTTGGAGAGAGATGCCCGATAGCTCTCTGCTCAGCTTTGCAAAGTCCTTTTCCGCTCTCTCGACATCGACGTTCGCCTCGTAGGGAGTTGCCTCGTTGTCTGCCTGTGGCAGCTTGTAGTCAGGAGCTGCCATTGCCAGTGGCCAGTGACCACTCTACCCAACGCGATACTAGAGAGCTGTTCCCTGTTCTAATCCGTAGGTAAAGCGTTATCTGACGGTGCGTCCGTGACCTGGTCAGATGGAGTAATCAAAGAAAAGATTAAAGATAGGTATATTTCAAGAAGAATGGTTGGCTATGGCTCCTCGGTGTGGGAAACTAAATATGACTGCCCTTTCTAAACCATTACAAATCAAGGCAATATCAAGCGGGGAGCAGTAGTTGAAAACTGCCAAGCGGATAGATGCTATTATTCACCGAGATAGCAGGAAAAGGAAAGAAAACGAGGAGATAGATAAAGAAAAAGAAAAAAGAAATATGACTGTCGAGCTCCATATAATGAACAACGGCGAATGAAGCACCACCAACTAATTACCCCATTTGAGGAGCGAACTAGGTGCATATCTGCTCGCAATGCCAGTAGCTAAAATTCCTACTGGCGGGTAGCCCTAGTTAATTTCTGTACCGAGTATTGGTTAGCTGCTACAGTTGTAACTTGACTCGATGGCCTCCACATCGGGAATAATATCCAGGTGGGGCTGCTGTAAGGCTCTGGCTCCAGCAGTTACTCATCACTCATCATGATTCATACAGGCATTTGCTCATGACTGGAGTAGGCAGGCCAGGTATCGTGTCTGTGGGGTTTTCTCTAGTTTCTCTCTCTCTGCATGATCGATTGTGATGTGATAAAGTAATAATTAAATGACAGAGGAAAAGAGAGAGAAAGATTCTTGGCAACACAGCCAAGTCATTGGAACATGAAGCGAATCGGAGTTTAGGCGATCTCCGTGTGCCATCACAATCAAATCTTCGTATTGGTATAGTATCTATTACTCCATACAGGTTGGAAGAAGAAATAGCTACTATACTTCAGAGAGGATACAATAGTCATGCCTACGGCAGTAATTTCAGATTACTGTAGAGCTGCAGAAGAACCATAGTACGGAGTACTGTATTACAGTGACCCCTGGCTGACACATGGCCAGTGTATGACAGACGGATGAAGTGATGAACCAACGAATACCTAGAAATCCTTACTCAAGTCCACATTCTGCATCATCTGCATGGTCTATGGATCTATCTACGGAGTAATACCCCGTAATAATTACTCACACCCGCAAACTCAGAAGTCAGCACTCTGTACTCCGCACTCCGTACTTCTGTATCGATGTAACCCACGGCGGGCCTCCACGACGGCGGATATAAGCCGCGGAGATCTCCACGTATTTAGCCGAATTCGGTAAACCGGGGGAGAAGCCCTAACTTCGCCCCAGAATTTGGGAAAAGAAAAGTGAAAAAAAAAAGATATATCCGCTTACTCAGCGGGAAAAAAAAACACGGTGCATACAGTACAATAGGATAAATTGGCAGACAGACAGGTCAATTTTATTCTATCTATATTAGATTGAGGCCAGCTGCGCTTGACCATTATCTATCAGCTCGACAATTAAGATATGGACTAAAGAGATGTCTGTCTGCTTCAGTGTGAACTTGAAGTTGGTGCAGAACCTTGTGAAGCCTGGAATCATGTGATTCATATCATATTACTCATACTGAGTCACAGATACCACCCCTGTTACCTACCGAAAAAAATCTGTGGATAATAATAAATCTTCTGCTTACCGATGCTATCCCTGGGAATACATACACAAGGAAATATAGCCAGGGTTTGGTCGACAACAAGTATTGTTTACTATGTAGTCGGACATATCCTCCTCCCTCTAGGTGGTAACTGACGGTATGCTAATCTAGAACTGGACTGTCGGTTCACTCCTCATCCAAAAGAAAAAGAAAAAGGAAAAGGAAAAGGAAAGAAAAGGGAAAGGTTATAAAATAGTGACCAGCTATTTTGTCAAGTCCTTATTATATATGCCTCATTTTTTTTAAAGATTTTACGACTGGTCGAGGATTCACAGTTCAGCCCATATCCCATCCCACCAGTCATGGATTACGTGGTATTTCATATTATTAGTCAGGTAACAACATGAGTAGGAGATGAATTCACTGCCATTGATGACATCCCCTGAGTATTCCAGAAATACGCACAACATACAGAACAACGGCTCTATGAGCATGTATCCTCGACAGTCAGGAATAGAATACTCTTCTATACCTTCCATCTTCTGACTAGGTACCATGCTAGTACCGTGACTGGTATCTTATCTCATATCTCTATTATTCATCAACAGACCGATTATTTATTTCTTTTTTTTTTGTCTTTTAGAGATATTCCCGTCCCTCCTTTTTCTTTGTCTTTCGTACTGACATACAATCAAGGCCTCTACTTTCAACCGAACTCAACCCTATAATATTTCTCTCACGCAGAAATGGCCGGATAATTAGATTTAGGTAGGTTAGGCCAAAATTAGAATCAGACAAACTCTTCTTGCTTCATGGAATGGGTGGCTTCGGGAAATGCTACATTAATAGTTTAATAATACTCAGAGATATTTGCAACTTGTCCAGTAAAGAAGATAAATTTCTGTAACTGGGTGAACTAATCAATCATCTGTCTCACCCAGCTCACGCCGTCAAAAGCGGCAGTGTCCGAGTGAGGAGGGAGAGAAACTACTCGCGGATTTTTGAATGATATTTTGACCTACCTAGGTAGGTAGGAGTCAGGACATTCCGCCCGACCAATATTTGTCCAGGTTTCATATTAAATTTATACAGATCATGTGGGTAACAATTCAACCCCCTATTAGATACCTACCTACCTAACCTTAGCCACCTACCGAGGTAGGAGTAGGAAGAATACAATTGGGTGTGGGATACAAACAGCTGTCCGGTGCGTCTATCTTGGATACCCGGGGACCTGGGCAGTCAGAGGTGGTTTTCCGTGTTAGGAAAGAGTACAGCCGCCTACCTACCTAAGGAACCTAACAGTTGGAGTACTCCCCTACTGTACATACCTGTGCTTACTTACGTCTCAGGCCTAGGGTTTGGCGGAGAACTGAATTGCCGTGACACACCCAGATGCTTCTTTGCCCGTATCCACTCTTGGGCTGTTTAACGATACACTGATTAATAGAATTTTAACTAGGTATGCAAGCAAGTTCGAGCAATTAAGTATCTAAGTACAGGACAGCCAAGTACATACACGGTGCAAAAACCGTTCAAAAGAAAGAAATGTGTCCGTATATAATTCTCAAAAATGCAGATCCAAAGACTCGCGCACACAACACTATATATACTAAACTAGACCTCAGACATCGCTTACAGCAGGATCATACCCATACCGCTCAGAACAGCAGTCATGATGTACGCACCCAGTTGCCACGAACCGACAGAGACGGAGGCAGGGACGGCGACGTGGAACGCAGCACCAGACGACGTGGAGCCAGTGGCAGCGGCGCCGCCGGTCGGGGACGACGTGACGGAGCCAGTGCCCTGAGCGCCAGCCTCGTTGATCAGCGTCGCGCAAGTGCCCGTGGGAGAGACGGCAGCCTTGGTGGAGGCAGCACCGCCGAAGTCACAGGCCGAGTCACCGTTGCCCTTGGCCACCTGCTGCTGGTAGTACTCGTTCATGACGAAGGAGAGCTGCTGCGAGGCCTCGCACATGCTGTAGGCGCCGTAGGTTCCAGTAGTGGCGTTCGCCGTAATGCCCGCGCAGACACCGTAGCCACAGACCTGGCCGAAGAGCTTGCCGTACTCGCTCGAGTCGACGCTGTCCTTGAGCACACAGGTCAAAGAGTTGACCATGCAGTTGCAGAGCTCCTGGTTGGGGGTCGGGGGCAGCTTCGGGCTGGCCTGCCAGTTCGCATCAACCGTGGGGCATGCCTGCAAAGCGGTGTTGGTAGGCGTGTAGCTGGCACTGTTGACGCCGGTGGGAGTGGCACTGGCAATCTCCTTCGACAGGGAGGAGTAGCCAGCCAGCGTGCTGACAGCGTTGCCCTCAATAGTGACCAAACCTGCAAGAGTTAGATGCATTCACATAAACACACACATACATACACAGAGAGAGGAGCCGTACCGAAGTCGTTGGTGTCCTGGAAATATTCATAGACAATACCTCCGTTCAGGACGTTCTCCATGTCAGGGCCGTACATGACCGGGATGTTGTTGAAGGCACGAGGCTGCACAGTGATGCATCCGTATTCGGCAAAGAAGTACGGCACGGAGTAGTTCTGGAAGTCCTGCACGAGGTTGCTGTAACCAGACGTCTGGAAGGTGGCAGAGTCACCACACCACTCATACACGTTGTCGCCAAAGAAGTCGATCGAGTCTTCCGTGTTGTCACAGTTCAGGTAATCGGCCAGCTGGGTACGGATGTCGGCAACATCAGCGGCAGCATACCCAACACCCAATTGGCGGTAGCCCTTCGACTTGATGTACGCTTTCGAGTCCCGGACAGCAGCCTTGACAAAAGCCATGGCAGCGGTGGTGTTAACAGAGTTCGAAACCTCATTACCAGCGAAAAATCCAAGAACGTTGGTGTAGTTGGCGAAGGCGTCAATGACGGCGGTGTACCGATTGTAGAGGCTAATGTCCCAGCTCGGGCTGTTACGGTTGATGGACTGCTGAGGCGAGCCAAGGTCGATGATCGTGTAGATACCGACGTCTGCCAGGGCATTCATGCACTCAGAGTGGTCGAGGGTAGGATCGACGCCGTAGACACGGATGGTGTTGGTGCGCAGCTTCACCAGATACGGGATGTCGCGCTGGCAGGCACTAACATCGGCCAATGGGTCGGTGAAATTGCCGCTTGCACCGACGGGTTCTATTTGTCATGGTTAATTCTCGCTCTGGAGACATATCACAAAGACGATACTATCCACTAACCCTGATACGCGACACCACGAATGTAACTGCGGATTGAATCAGCATACAGATCTCCTGTAGACAGTGGAAATGGAAACTTACAATTCGGTGCCATTGGTCTTGTAGAAGAATTTGGATCCCTGGAAAAGTCAGAGGCCTGACTCTCGATAAGAACGCCAAGGATGCTACCTTGATGACAATGGGGTCGACAGCGGCCAGCGCATTGCCGGCAAGCAGAGCGCCAGCAGCAAGGAGCGAGTATTTCATGGTGAATTAAGAGTCGGAAGGGAAAGGCAGTCGAACAGAAATCGGAAGCACCAGTCCGGAGTTACTGTGACCAACAACCCCTGACCGGGCGAGAAACGAGCGATGACGAAAAGCGCAAAAACGAAAAGCAATTGGAACGAGCGAGAGACTGGAAAGGGATTCCTGAGCAATAAAACAGACGCTGAGAGGAAAAATAAATAAAAACCTCAGCGGGGGGAGTAACGACTGTGGTGAGAGTTGGATGGAATGAAGAAGAAGTGTCAGAGAATGCAAGGCCTGAGACGGGTGCCAAGGGTACTTCTACCCCCTCAGCGGGAGGATCAACAGTCGATAGGCCGGCACCAGGGTGCTTAGCCACCGGACCCAGCCTGCAGACCCATCGGCCCCTGGGTCAGTGGAAATCATTTTCAGAATTGCATTGCTGTGGGAACAGTCGGCAGATGCGACGCGTGTGCAGCCACTCACTCTAGTCTGATTGGAGCCTCCACTGGCCTTTTCCTATAGGAGGGATTCCGAGGCGTCTCCTGCTGTCTCAGTCCTCTGCTAAGCTTTGTACCCCACCAATGGTGGCCGGCGAACAATGACCATTATATCCGGTGGCGTTGATATAAATAGTTAGGTGGTCTTCATCCAGGTCTGCAACGGCCAGGCCCGGGGTAGTAGGGTAGCAGCCATAGAATGAATGTTCTTAGGGGTACGGGGGTTCGGAGTACCCGTACAGAATACTCCGTATGACCTCAGACAGGGGAATTCAGGTGCATTGCTGCCGAGAAGGAATGCCGAATTCAGCGATGTGACATCCAGAGTGGGAGAACTGATCAGTTCACAATTGTAATAACGATCTGCTGGATGTTACCTCATTGTCTCAGATGGCAGGGCGGACTGACGACTACGCGCACGAATTCCCCCTGACTGCAAACGGAATGGCGCGGATTACGTGGACTCCACTTTCCCAAGACCCACCTGACCAATCACATGCCCGCAGCTTGCTTCCCGCAATTTCGGAACTTTGTTTGTCCGGATTCGCTTTATCGGCCAGAATTTCTGCAGTGTCCTTCCGCGTAAGCGGTCAGCAGCCAAGTACTCAGAGTAGGTAAGCATGACGCAGCTGTCAATATTATTAATTGCATCGAGGGTCTAGAAGATGAGAATCCAAGTTCGCTCTCCTCTTATTGCTTTTTTTAACTGCACGATTTCCTCATAGAGGCAGCTGTCACGACACCCGTTACCTGAAGCTGTCTCACCAATTAATTAGCCCTTCAAGCGTCTGTAGACTTGACCTACTGAATAGACCCGAGATTCAGATTCGAGAATCAATCACTAATCGCTTCAGATCATCCTGAGTACATAAGCCAACGAAACCGCGCTCGTCCCAGACAATAACAGCCCTCGAAGCGAACTCAGGTTACAGTTTACCCATCGTCAATTGTTATCGTAGGCGGATCTTCGCTCTGGGGCTTCGATCTCTTGGCGATTTTCTAGCGCAGAATCACAGATGGATGATTTACAGTAGGGACTTTTAGCAGATGCTTGGCATGGCAACTGTCGCTGTCTCGATGGCAGTGCAGTCGAACTGCTTCGATGTCAGTCGTCAAGGATATGGCGATGACGATGATGATAACGGCTTCCAGTTGGATTTGGTTGATTTTTAGCTTGCCGATTGTTGCCATTAGCATATTTTCTCTCCGAATTTATAGACCTTGGCGGTTATATATATATATATATATATATGCCTAGGTATGATGTTGATTGAGGCTGCTAACTTTCTACAGCTTAATCTAAGCCATCTCCTTCTCTGTTCTCATCAATTTGCTAAACCAACTACTGTACACAATAAGACCTTTGAAACCTGCAGAGTCAGATCTTTGCACACCATTTCATGGATTTGGCTTCTGGTTAACGTAGATGCTCTTTCTATATGATCTCAGGCTAGTAAAAAATCACGTGATCTGGGACGCAAGCAATCCTAATCCTTTACTTGAACTCACCCCGACTTTACGCCCATTTTAATATGGGACCCTGATTAAGTGCAGTGCAATGAGAGTCTACCAAATAGTTTCATTATAGGCCTGGCACTACTTGCTGCAGTGAGAATTCTCAGATTTACTCCGTACATGACTCTGGGGACCCTGTTACCTAGGTACAGAGTAATACTTCCCACTGCAAGTTCCTCTCCTGAGCAAGGCCGACAAAATGTCACGTGCTTCATGCACACCCTCCATCCTGATGTGGTTGTCTCTGAGAGGTCACTTCCATGCCCACCACCGCACGGGAAACAGCTTGCACCCTGTGCCTAATAGCGTTCAAGGGCAACTGCCGCAAAACCAACAGTGTCAGCTTGAAATATTTGGTTCTATTAATTATTCCGAGATTATATATAATTCGATGAACTCGATCTGTGGTGGAAAGGAAAGAAGTGTGTCTGATTAGTTGTCGCGACTCGCGAGAGATCCCGTTGTTGGTTCTCGGGCTGGTTTCGGGCTGGTGATGGAATGACGTCACGGGACGGCCGAAAGGTCGGCAGGTGATCATTCAGAGTCGGAAATCAGAAGGCTTCGGCAAGCTTATAGATCAGTATCCTCTGTCCTCGTGTTATTACAGTAAATACATAAGGTAGACGATCGCAGTTTCTCAAAATGGTTATTCTCAGGAACAAGTAACGTGTTTCCTGCCATCCTTTCACCCCTCTCATGACCCACTATACCCCCCGCATGAGGTGGGTAACCGATTTTTCTCGCTGGGTCCCTTATAAGGGTCATCCCTGTCCTCGGAAACTTTCTCTACTGTCAAATAAACCAGCGAGGATTGAACCCGATTCCTCGCATTTCGTTCCGAGGTCGCCAATTCACGGCGACTCTGTCCAAGATGGCCCTCCCAAAGGTTCTGCTGGTCGGAGCGACGGGTGAGACTGGAGGGTCGATTGCAAAAGGCCTGCTTGAATCGGGGAACTTTGTAGGAGCAGACAAATCCCTTCTCCGTGGATGTAACTAACGGTCTTACGACCCCGTAGGAAGTCTTCGCTCTCACGCGTCCCGCATCAGCATCGAAGCCTCAGCTTCTCGGACTGGAAAAACGTGGCATCAAAGTTCGCCAATGCGACTTGACCGCACCTCAAGCAGAATTGGTGGAAGCCTTATCTGGGATTGATATCGTCGTGTCTAGCGTCGGACCAGCTGATCAACGGGCTCAAATACCCCTAGCAACAGCGGCGAAGGCTGCTGGCGTGAAGCGGTTTGTCCCATGCGGCTTCATTACGGTGTGTCCGCCGGGGGGAATCATGTGGTTAAGGGATGAGGTGAGTAGGGATTCTTTCTATCGGCCACACAATCACTGATTGTCTTTCTTCTCCCGTCTAGAAAGAGGCCGTCTATAACCACGTGAAACAATTATGGCTACCCTACACTATCATCGACATCGGTTGGTGGTACCAAATCGCGTACCCGCGCCTGGCTTCCGGGAAGATTGACTATGCTATGACCATGGCCAATGACGAGATCATCGGAGATGGCAACGCTCCTTGCGCCATCACCGACCTCAGGGATATCGGACGTTACGTGGCCATGATCATCAACGACCCGCGGACCGTGAACAAAATGGTGTTCGCTTACAACGCTGTCATGACATCAAACGAGATCTATTCCATGCTTGAGGAACTTAGCGGAGAGAAGATCGAGAGGAAATATGTGGGTGCCAGCCGGCAGTACCATACCGGGCAATTGGATCTCTGACTGACTTCTCTCTCACAGGTGTCGGCAGAAACCGTCCAGCGCCGTATAGAAGAGGCCAGGCAGTCCAGCGAAACATATCCCTTCGACCCTACCAAATTCATCCCGCGCTATGCGGCCGAGTATCAGATGTCCTGGGGAATCCGCGGCGACAACCAGCCGGAATACGCCAAATACCTTGGCTATCTGGATGCGAAAGAATTATACCCCGACTTCAAGCCAATCCCCTTTGAGGAGTACCTGAAAGAACTTCTGGCAGGAACAGCGAAAGGCATCTATACGGATCGAATCAGGAGAATCTCTTGAATTAGCCGCCCGCCCATCGACATCACAGGTATGATGACATGGGCAGGCGATCGAGACGACCCTAACCAGAGCTTCTGTGAAGCTCCCTTGTCACCGTTGAGGAGGCAGCAGGACTCGCTTCTCACTTGCACTGGTTGCCCGACTTTCGTTTGCGCTCTATTATTGTTAGAGATAGACACTAGAGTTCGCCTGTTCTGCTTATTTATTTCTTTGTCTGCTATTTGTTTGCATTTGAGACCCAGGAGCTTCGGTGTCTCCTCTTTTCGGTGTGCGGCATATAGTTCTGCATTGCAGGCTCAGTTCCATCAAACACGTTGAGCGACTTTTATCTTGAAAGGCTCAAAAAAAAAAACAAGTTCGAAAACTACCCACCAGTAACAACAGAATGGTTTAGATTCCCATGCAGTATCACCATTTTAGGTTTGGAAGACGCCAAAGTTATGTACCTACCTACCTAGGTATCCGGTTCCTGGTGACGGCAGCAGTATTCCCTTTCAAGTTTCTTTCTTGGACACTAATTCTTCAGGGCAATGCCCTCGAAAACTGCTCCACTGCCTTAGGCGCACAGTATCTTAGGGACCTCGTATTGTTGCCCGGCCCGGTCCGCCCGCACCGGCAAGGGTACAGTGCAGGATTCTTCACCAGGCAATAATCTCTAATTTTTAACATCATAACCTGTACTGTGCGTCCGTCCGCTCTCGAACCCGCTTGGACATTGACTAAGCTCATTTAATAATGATTTGCAGGGCATTAGGGCAAGGCTATTCGTGGTTGGAATCGGAGCTGCCAAGATGGGGTTCAAATGCGGTACATACGATGCTGAGAATTTTCTTATCTGGGCTTGGCAAATCTGGCTCCGGCCAATAGGCATCAACGACGCCGGATGGTGCTCCTCGGACAAGTCTTGGCGATTTATAGTCTATCCTCCGTACCTACTCCGTACTTTCTGACAGGCGCGATGCGGAAACAAACACGCCCTGTTACAACTTCCCCATCTCCGCTAGCTCTTTCCTAGCTTGTCAATGCGAATCTAGGCACTTTCCCTGTGAAGATGACAACTGGGTCTCAGCCCCCGGAGAGATTGTGTGCACGTGCTCCACATTGTTCACGCCTTCTTGGCGAAAAGCAGCCCGTGGGCGGGGCGTTTGTCGACTCCGCCATGCGCACAGAGAGCGATGGAATAATAATATTGATAATTTGATATTGTGGGAGATAAAGAGGCTCAGTATGGCGGGGTTCGCTTGGCTCGTCCGGCGCGTCGTTCCTGCTCCCTGGGTCAGCTCCTCTGTTCCTCTGCCTTCCTCATCTTTCTGAGAACTCCGATCTTTCTACGCGTCAAATACGAGTGGACAGCAGTCTCTGTCTTCTTGAGCTTGCGCGGGGCGTTTTGCCCTCCTTGGCGTGGTCTATTATTAAGAAGTGCCGAGCTTCTTATTGAAAATTCAGAGCTGTGTCCTCCGCAATAGTATTACATTTGAGAGGCACACGGAATACTACCTGAGGAAAGAGTTGTCCAGTTCTGTCACTGAGCAGGCAGCAGAAGCGCAAATGGCGTTCCATCGCAAAGATGAAGCCTTGTCTGCTGCAGGTCATACAAAGGATGAGATTGATGCCGCAGCTGCTGAAGCTCCCGAGGAGGAGACTATCCACGGAGGGCGCCATGTTGACCTCCATCGTGGCTTGAAATCTCGTCATATTTCGATGATTGGTATGATTGAGCATATGTTCTTTGAATGAGAAGGCCGAGGATTGACTGGGAACCAGCAATTGGCGGCGCAATTGGGACGGGCTTGATTATTGGCACGGGGAGCGCCCTGGCGAAGTGAGTGCTTGGCAGTTCATTGTCAACGTACAAGGCTAACTATCTCTTCACAGAGGTGGCGTAAGTTTGGACAATTTGAAAGCGAGGAGATACTGTTCTAACCGTTATAGCCTGCTTCTATCCTCATCTCCTACTCTGCCGTTGGGTTCATCGTCTATCTAGTCATGTGTGCCCTTGGAGAGATGGCCGCTTGGCTGCCTCTGCCTTCTGGTTTCACTGGTTATGCAGTTCGATTCTGTGATCCTGCTCTCGGTTTTGCAATGGGCTGGACGTAAGCTGCAATTCTTCTTTGTTTCCGTGGCTTTTGCTTACCACTCGAGTCGCGTAGATACTGGTTCAAATACCTATTAATCACCCCTAACCAAATGACTGCAGGCGCGTTGGTCATGTCGTACTGGATCCCCGCCGAGCGAGTCAACGCCGGTGTCTGGATCACCATCTTCCTGGTGCTGATTGTCATTATCAACTACTTTGGGGTGAGATTCTTCGGAGAGTTCGAGTTCTGGCTATCGTCCTTCAAGGTCATTGTTATCCTTGGACTTATCCTGTTGTCTCTTATTCTTGCGCTGGGAGGCGGCCCTGATCATGACCGGAAAGGGTTTCGATATTGGAAGAATCCTGGCGCTTTCAACACATATATCGATGACGGGTCGGCAGGAAGATTCTACGCGTTCTGGTCCACCATGGTGACGGCAACGTTTGCATACTTGGGCACGGAGCTGGTCGGCGTCACGGTGGGTGAGGCGCAAAACCCTCGCCGGACCATTCCGCGGGCGATCCGACTCACGTTCTATCGAATCCTCGTGTTCTATGTCCTGAGTGTCTTTCTGGTGGGGATGCTCGTGCCTTATAACTCCAAGGAGCTTGCCTTTGCCACTACAGCCTCCAGCTCTGCCGCCGCTTCTCCATTCGTCGTCGCGATCCAGCTGGCAGGTATCCCCGCGCTGCCACACATCCTGAACGCGTGCATCTTGCTCTTTGTTTTCTCCGCATCCAACTCGGATCTGTATATCGCGACGAGGACGATCTATGGACTTTCTCGGGAAGGCAAGGCGCCGGCTTTCTTGTCATATACCGACGCCAGGGGTGTCCCGGTCTATGCTCTGGGCGTGTCGTCACTTTTCGCGCTCCTGGCCTACATGAATGTCTCGAGTGACTCCAAGACGGTCTTTGGCTATTTTGTCAACCTGGTCACCATCTTCGGTCTGCTCACGTGGATTTCCATTCTGGTGACGCACATCTGTTTCGTGCGGGCGCGGAAGGCCCAACACGTTCCGGAGGAGGATCTCGCATTCAAGGCTCCACTAGGGACGATGGGGTCGTGGGGCGCACTCTTCTTCTGCATCATCATCGCATTGACCAAGTCGTTTGACGCCTTCACCCACAACCCCAAATGGGGGAACTTCGACTACAAGACCTTCATCACGTCCTACCTCGGAATCCCGATCTACCTGATCCTGATCTTTGGCTACAAGCTGGTGACCAAATCCAAGGGCGTTGATCCGCGCGACGCGGACTTGTGGACGGGCAAGGACGTGATCGACCGGGAGGAGGCCGCTTTTCTGGCCCGGCAAGCGGCCTTGTCGGAGAAGGACCGACAATACAGCTCGTTCTATAGGAGGTTTGTCTCTTGGTTGTTCTGACTGCACTTGTATGTATGTATGTATGTATGTACATACCTGTACATAGCACTATACGAACAGCGTCTCTTTCCCGGCTGCTTTAATGAGGGTGCTCAGGGAGCTGGCTGTATGTACATACATACCTAGTCACTGCAACTTAGATGACGTATATATACTCATTGAGTATTTAGATTTACTGAATGAGCAGCATCCTGCCACTCACTGATTATTTTTTTTTTAGTTGAGTGGAAAATTCTCTGACAATTTCTTTTATCGCTGTGGAAGGACGACAGTATCCACTTGCGCATAACGATTACATCCCCAGACTAAGCACGAAATAGTCCCAATAATTGTACACATCTGGATACATCGTCAGGATCATGGGAAGAAACGTGGTTTCTCACTCATCTCCAATTCTCGTGGTCCCGCGGGCCTTGGCATACTCCCAGTATTCAGGATACCAACCGGCCTGCTGCCAATCCACAATCGCACAAACGGAAAGACCGCCTGGTGATGATGGACATGGCGCAATGAGGATGTTGCTTCGGTGAAGGTCGCCATGACTGAACACAATGTCGGCATTGTCGGGAAGGCCTTGACGCATCGGATTGACGGCAGACGGCGGATTGGGATTGTGTCGACAAGGAAGCCAGGCAAACCAGTCGTGGAAATCACGAACGGTAGCAAAAGGTCCAGCAGGAGGACAAGAATTGGCGATGAATATCACATCGTGTAAGGGCTGTCGAGCAATATGGCCTTGTAGGAGTCAGCTAGCCGCCCATTGAATAGGAGAGAAGAAAGAAAGAATACAAGGAAATAAAATGAAGGACATAGGAAGAAATAGGAGCATCGAAAGGGCTCTCCACTAACCAATGAATTGATCTGATTGAGCTTGTTTCAGCTTTCGCAACAAGACAACCATCGATCTCAGCTGCTCGCGGAAGGCAGCTTTCTGCTCCGCGGTTAATGAATCCCATCTTTTCTCCAGTGTTTCCCCCTGTACGAGCTGGTGAGAAGCAATATTCACGCGGATGGCGGCTTCTCTGACTTCGGCCGGGCTAGGTAATACGCAAGGAGAATTCGAGGACTGGAAGAAGGATGACTCGAGAAATGTCATGTGGTCCCCGGATGGCATATGCGATCTGGACTCGATGTCCTGGACAGCAGAGGTATTGTCTGACTCTGCATCGACCCTGCTGGGGGGTCGTGAGTCCACCTTCGAAGTGTGTCAATTTGGTACAGTACGGAACTAGATAGATCCTCCAAAAAAAAAGGAATAAATAAAATATCTTGGCGTAGAAGCCCTGCTTTGTCGAACTCAAACTATAGTCGACAGATAATAAGGATTAAGAGTCACCTTGAACATGTAGGAAGCAATCTTTGATAACCTCGTTGTATGAAAAAAAAAAAAGTATGTACATACATACATACATAACCTATGCCTTCCTCAGGCATTCGCTCTGTGCTAGTAGAAATAGGGCTCCTGCCGTGTCTTTGCAACGGACAGACCTGTGCTTGCTCTACCGTCGGATTCGAATTATTTCCTCTTATTTTCCGCCTCAGACTCGTCCTTTGATTTTCGTCCTCTCTGACTTCTCTATATTCTATCCACAGTCAATGAACCCCCGCGTTCCCCACACCATACCACGTCACCTACCGTACGTCTGGCCTATGGATGGTTCTATCAAGTCCGGCTTAGCCTTCGAGAGAGCTGCCTGAAAGCCACATCCGTTGTCTCTCCGCGCCAAGAGACTGTCCTTTTTCTGTGATGATGTCGTGCCGCAGAAATGGAATATCAAGTGTCTTCAGTCACCTGTTTTGGCGAGCAGACGTAGGCAGAACGGTTGAATCGGACATGCTCCGATGAAAACACGCGCACGCTTTGGCCTCGTGCGAATGAAGGCAATCATGACCGGGGTATTGCGCTGCTGTCTCGTGTTGATGGCGCAGAGCTGTGGCCTTTTACCCCGCAGCTTTGACGATCCCCCGGACCATTCCCGGGGGAATGTCCGGGGAATTCGAACTAGCCAGCCAACAGGAATACAGCATCCAGCATTAAACACAACTGCTAGTCCTGTCCAGAACCACCCCAGACGTCAAAGCGCGGAATACCATTAGAGCTCTCGGTCGATCTTTAGACCTGGGAAATGGAGTTCTCCCCGCCCGCAGACCCTTGGCTGGTGGCTTTGGGGTATGCTCGATGAACGGTATAATGATCAACCGCCGTCTGATCGCTGTCCTTCCTTGCTTTATCCTTTTAGTCGAGGTGGCTCCTCTTTTCCTCCTGCTGTGTCTCTGTCTTTGACCAGTTGACCCTCCTGCCCGTGATTCTGGAGGTTGTGTGACAACTCTATGCCTTGCTGTCTCCCATACATTTGAGCTCGAAAGCGTGAGATTATCGAGGGAACGAGTTACTATATCAGTCTATAGCAAGATAAGATGGGGAAGAATCCTGCTCCAGCGGAGGAGATTGCCGCCTCAGATGAACCGACGGTCACGCATGAAGAGAGCCCGCAGACGCGCTCGAAATGGAAAATGGCCAAGCCTGAGGATGGCGATACTGCCATGGCTCTTTTCAACGATGTCGAAGAGCTCCGTGAGGCCATCGATCCTGAGGAGGAGAGGAAGCTGCTGTGGAGGATTGATTTTATGATCCTGCCGTACCTCGCTGTCTGCTATGCGTTTTTCTACATCGACAAGGTGTGACACATACATCTCCTAGTAGAATAATATTTTCCTGCACACTGTTGAGATCGAGGACAAATTCCTGACTTGGTCTACTGCAGACGACTCTTAGCTACGCAGCGATCTTTGGGATTCGCGATGATTTGGACCTCAAGGGCACCGAGTACAACTGGCTCAGCAGCCTGTTCTACTTTGGATTCTTGGCCTGGGCGTTTCCAACCAACTTCTTGCTGCAGCGGCTGCCAATTGGTAGGATCTTCCAGTCGTCAGTTCATACATGCTGTGGTTGCTGACTACACGACAAGGAAAATATCTTGGCTTCAATATCTTCATGTGGTGAGTGAAACAGCACATTTGAAAATGCTTATCGAGCTGTCTGACAAGATTGTAATAGGGGCGTGTTCTTGATGATCCAGGCTGCATGCAATAGCTTTGCTTCTCTTGCGGTTCTTCGGGTCTTGTCGGGCGCTGCAGAAGCCTGTTCAGATCCCGGCTTCATGCTCATCACCAGCATGTGGTATACGAGGAGAGAGCAGCCGGTGAGGCTGGGTCTGTGGTACACGGCCAACGGGTTCGGCATCGCATTGGGCGGGTTACTAGGCTATGCCATTGGTCATATCAGGGGAGCTCTGCCCTCGTGGAAATATGAATTCCTTGTCATGTGAGTCATGAATCAGCGTGGAGAGGGGACTCTTATTGATTTCGTTTCAGCGGCGCACTCTGCTCTGCATGGGGAATTGTCATGTTCCTGTTCCTCCCTGACTCGCCTGTCACCGCACGGGGTCTCAGCTTGAAGCATCGTCGAATGGCCGTGGAACGGCTGCGAGAGAACCAGACCGGAGTCGAGAACAAGCATCTGAAACCGTACCAGGTGTGGGAGGCATTCACGGACTACAAGCTGTACATCTTTTATATCCTAGGCGTTGTTTGTGCGTGTCTCAGTATCTCTTCAGAACGACTCTTCCCAGCTGACTGGCGATTCCTAGGTAATATCCCCAATGGTGGCATTTCGAACTTTGGCACCATCATTATCCAGGGCTTTGGCTTTTCCACCCTCGTTACGACTCTTATGCAGGTACGTCAGAATCAGTGACTCACCATTTCGCTTCAGACGGAATGACGAAGTGTTAATTAACTCGTTCTGCTGACCAGATCCCCTACGGAGTCCTCATCGCCCTCTCCATCCTTACCTGCGTCTTTCTCAACGACCGGTTTAAGAACAGACGATGCGTCTTCATCTTGATCTTCCTGATTCCCAACCTGGTGGGCGCGTTTGGGCTGCGCTTTGTGCCTCTGGACCAGAGGGTCGGCCGCTTGATCTGTTACTACCTGACCGGACCGTACAATGCGGCCTTTGTCTTGGTGCTCAGTATGCAGATTGCGAACACGGCTGGTAAGTAGCCTGTTACACATCTAGATTCCTTCCCTGTTCTTGATCAGCTAACATGTTCACCAATCTAGGTCACACAAAGAAGGTCGTCACCAACGCAGTGCTCTTCCTGGGGTACTGCACGGGCAACATCGCTGGCCCCTTCTTCTACCGGACGGATCAATCGTAAGTTTCCCTCTTCCAGTTCCCTTCTCTTTGCATGCATGTCTGACACTGACAACAACAGCCCTACCTACCGCCTCGGCATCTGGTCCATGATCGTCTCGCACCTCGTCGAAGCCGTCCTCATTTCGATCCTGGGCCTGCTTCTCCGGTGGGAAAACAAAAAGCGGGACCGCATCCAGTCGCAGATGGAGGGCGGTCTGGAGGGGAGAGACCTCGACGCGACGGCGTTTTTGGACTTGACGGATCGGGAGAACTTGAAGTGCGTAGATACCTACCCTAGCAGTAGTCATACTTGATGATGATGATGATGATGATGATGATGATGATGATGATGATGATGACTTCAGCTAACTGTGTCTGTCTGACTCCAGCTTCCGATATATCTATTAATTCATTCGATGACAGCGTCGGGGCTGCAGAGAGAAAGTCATGGTCAAGCTTGATGAAGAGGAATTGAATCGCGTATAAAGAAGAAAGAAAGGTTCGAAGGGAGGAGGAGAAGAGCCAACAAATAAATGCATACTCCATATCCCATATACATAGTGCTGGAGACGAATTAGCTTTTCAACTACACGCACATACATACACGAATTCAGGGGAGAACATTCTGTTTCTGTAAGAAAAAAAAAACTAAGAACGGCCATCCAATATTGCATTGGGTATTTATTACTAGGTTGGTACTGCAGCTTTGCTAAGAAATTCCGGACAAGCATCATCATACGTATGTAGATCTGGCTGCTCAGAGACACTTAAGCCATATGCTACGGAGTTATCTCTGAAACTATATATTGCTCATAAATAAATTCCCGAAAAGACCTGCGTATTCTTTTTTAAGAGATTAAGAGATTTTTCAACAAAAAAAAATTGAAGATTAAGGAAGGGTATTAATAAATTTTTTTATTTTCAGTTTAATCAAAAAATTGGCTGACCCAAAAAAAATCACATAGAAGAATTTTTGGGAACTTGAAACATATATATTATTTAGGATTAGAAACGGCAAAAATCCTAGGAAACCAAATCAAAAAAAAAATGTAAACAAGAATCCATAGAATCCATAGATATAGGCTTTTTAAAGACCTTTTTTTTTGGAAGGTATAAAAATATTCTTATACTGTACATTAATATAATAACTATCGAAGACTAGAGGGAAATCATATTGAGAGACTAACGACTACTCTATACAAAAGAAGAAAAGAAAAAGAAGATGGAGGACGGACAGAAAGATAAACTTTTTATAAGCCAAAAAAAAAACCCTGTATTTGGTAGATTTCTACAGTATTACCTTCCCTGTCGCGGGTACCTGCAGGCTTCACGGCCAGATCGCAAGCTCCCGGAATGCGGATAAGTTATTATTAACCTACTATATAAAACTTTCTCAGGGTTCAGGGACCAAACAAACTCCTGCACAGAGTACGCAAGTCAAGTGGAGTGATTCTCGAAAATATTCATTAGAGAACCGCTATCGATAGCGATTGCCACACAATGATTATGCGCGTACATTATAACCCCGCCGCGTGGAACACTAATCAGCAATTAAGATTCGGGCTGACTGGTCCATGTAGTAGCAGCTGCAAGTGCCATGTGGTACACCGTACGAACAGATAGCTAACCCTGGTAGAATCCTACTTAGGTGAGCGTTTCAGAAACGTTTGATAGCGACGCCGTCGTGGGCGGTCATTGGGCGTCGGTTTCGTTGCAGCGTTGGTGCCGAAGCGCCGCTCATCTTGCATCCTCCAAATTAAGTCCCGAAATGACTCTCGAGAGCCAAGATGAGATCGATCTCAAATCTGCCCTATGCACTTAATTAATGATCTGTTGGTTTGATGTGACGGTACCTCAGGATTGTGGTAGGATTTAGTGTTATTGTCTGCTCCGACATTTTTAATTACCTATTGCTAACCTTGAAGCCTAAGGAAGCTATCCTATCTGCTGGTACTGTCTCCCCCCCTGCAGCTGCACAACGATCTATCAATCCAACCCTTGCTGCAGCACTCTTATCTGCTCATATCATCTTTATCCCTCTACTTCACGATTCAAGATTGTTTCAATTTAATTAATTGCTTAGGTTCCAGCCTCCTGGACCGGATCGCATGCAGGCGCCACCATGGAATTGAAGGCATTTGGCATTGGCCGTCTTCTGCAGAGGCATGGACAGAAACATAAACACGAGCATAAACAAAAACAGAAACAATCCCAAGGTTTGTTTCATCCTCGTTCCACCTTACTTCGTACACCCCCATCCCACCCCCCCAACATGTCGTTGCTATGATAGCTCCAATCTTCCTGTTATCCCTGCACCATCATATCTATCATGGCTTCAGGCTGCAGGGCCTATAGACGCCGCCCCTTCCTCCCCCCGGCCCCCTCAGCGCGTACTCAGATGAAGCCCTAATTACCTGCAGCTGGACCTCGGCCGGCTCCCTGTCCCACAGTTACGTCCTGCTGTACAATATAACCCTTCTCTCTACGAATCTCTTTCTTATCCCTCCCTCCCTCCATTCCTCTTTTCGATCATCTTCCCTGCGGTGAAGACTTCTCTTCTCTTCTTCCTCTGATTTTCGAGTCAGGGCCGAGCGTGCTTGGCCGTCCTTTCCTTCTTTACAACATCTGTCTGTCGTCCACTTCTTTGATACCACCTCGCCTCACCTCACGCCGGCTCTGTGAGAAGGGGAGAAGGCGAGCTGTTTCACTCGACGAGCTCGCATTCGTTCCTTGACTTGTACGGCGTTGACAGAGTCGAACGCTGTGAATAGTCTCTCCTTTCTGCCAGACAGAATTACGTCTAGTTCTTGTATTTGTATAATATCGGACACATTTGCCCTCATAAACACCCTGTCCGCGCTTCACTCTGGGCTTGATCTTGCACTTCAATTTGCACCTTTTTTTTTTCCCACCTGCAACATGTTGTTCCGATATTTACTTTCTTTGGCTGTCGCAGTCACTGCCGTGGCCCAGTCTGAGCGCAAGCGGGTCTTCGCACACTTCATCGTGAGCCGGACCTTTCTCCTGCTGTCTCTAAATCTAATCTAATCTGTTGACAGGTCGGCAATGCCAACTCGATGACCGCCGAGCAGTGGCAGTCCGATATCCAACTAGCCAAGGACGCCCACATCGACGGCTTTGCGCTCAACATTGCGGCCCAGGATATCAACAACGAGACCAGCCTTCAAAAAGCTTATGCCGCCGCGGAAGCTGTCGGGGACTTCACCCTCTTTCTCTCCTTTGATTATGAGTCGCAGGGCCCCTGGCCCGTCGATAAGGTGATTTCCACGATCAACACCTACAAGGATTCAACGGCCCAATTTCGTTACCAGGGAAAACCCCTGGTTTCGACGTTTGAAGGCACGGGCAATGTCCATGACTGGCCCACTGTCATTTCAGCAACCGGCATCTATTTCATGCCCTGTTGGACGAGTCTGGGACACTCTGGGCTTGCTTCTGTCCTCGACATCGTGGACGGTTTCTTCAGCTGGGATGCGTGGCCGGTGGGTGCGTCGGACATGTCCACCTCCAGCGATCAGGCCTGGATCGCCGCGCTGGGCGGGAAGCCGTATATGATGCCCGTCTCCCCGTGGTTCTACACCAATCTGCCTGAATGGAGTAAGAATTGGCTGTGGCGAGGTGACGACCTCTGGCATGATCGCTGGCAGCAAGTCATCGAGCTGCAGCCTGAGATGGTGGAGGTGCGCTTCCTGCCTGTCTGTCGTATTTTTGCTGCGAGCTGACTCAAACTAGATCATCACATGGAACGACTATGGCGAGTCCCATTACATCGGCCCCGTCTACCAGGAGGGCATCCCCCAAGGCGCCTTGAGATATGCGGCTAACAATCCCCACGATGCGTGGCGGGCCCTCCTACCGCACTACATCGACGCGTACAAGTCCGGCAACTCCAGTATGGCCACGAAGACGACGGCGTCAACCGCTTCTTCTTCGCAGGACATCATCACATACTGGTACCGAACGAACCCCAGCAGCGCTGGAAGCACTGGGGGGACGACCGGCAACAATCCGGCAATGGGGCAGCCCGTGATGGAGCCTAGTCAGCTGTCGCAGGACAAGGTCTTCGTCACCGTCCTCGTCCAGGCCCCCAGCCAAGTGACGGTGAAGATTGGCGGGGGCAACACCGCGACCCTGGATGCTAACCATGCAGGCATTAACCATTTCTCGGTTCCGTTCAATGGGCAGACGGGACCAGTCACGATTGCTATTGTTCGTAATGGGAAACAGGTGGCGACGGCGACGGGTCCTGCTATTACGGAGGAGTGTACCGATGGGCTGGTTAATTGGAACGCCTATGTTGGGAGCAGTAGCCTGGACAACACTGGCAACACACCTGCTTCGAACATAACTGCGTCGAACGCGACTGCTTCGAACACGACTTCTTCGGCTTGAGAAGGAGAGCATGCAGATGCTTTTCTTCTTCTTCTCTCTCTCTCTCTTTTTTTTTTTTACCACCACTCACCCAGACGTGCTTGAGAATGTTTAACTTGTGAACAAGCACAATGACTTTTTCCACTTCTTGCCAAAACTGAAGATCGTGTCGAGCTTCGGGATTGTTTTTCATATCTCATTTTTGCTTTTTTTTTCTGGTGACACGACCGGTTTATTCGTGTTTGTTTCGGTTTGGATATGAGAAAGATTCCATTTGCAGGAATTCCATGATTCTTGGATTTGGATAGGATAGGATATGAGAAATATATCAATCAATCGATGATGTTAGGTAAGACAATTTGAGACCTGATGAGTAAATAATGGCCTGCTGGCATTCATCTGGTCACTACCTAGGTAATAGATGACGGTGTTGACGAGTTGTAGTTTTTATTTTTTTAATTTTTTTTAATTTTTTTATTTTTTTATTTTTTTATTTTTTTATTTTTTTATTTTCTTATTTTTTTATTTTTTTATTTTTTTATTTTTTTATTTTCTTATTTTCTTATTTTTTTTATTTTTTTATTTTCTGGAGATTCAGGAATTTTTGTGTCACTCTCTGCATTGGGCGTGTGTTGGCACATTCCAACGTGAAACAAGCGGTACAAGCGCCATCTACTCCGCAGATAAATAGTGAAGATTGCTTATCATTCGGCATTCCTATCAATCAATCAATCAATCAATCAATCAATCAATCCGGTGTCTGTCTGATGGGGTTGAATGCCCTTGAAACATTGAATGTAATTTACGTATGAACATACCTTGGTATCTGCTGGTGTATGTATCGATCAGAAAATTCATTATCACTGTATTTGAAGATAGAATTTGTGAGGTATACGAGGTAATCATATAGATCACTGATAAGTGCCTGAAGATAAGGCTTGCCTTGGCTAGAGTAACGGCTAATTCGGCGTTCTCATTGCACAATTCGTTCTTCTCCGCATCTCCAACTCCATCTCCGCCTTTCCTCCCCAACCTCCCCTTTGTTTCTTACTCCAGTGCCAGCATTCTGTGAATAGTCTCCTTGTATATACCTATCTACCTGTTTATTCAAAGTTAAGATTCTCTTCCTTACAATCACCATGACGAAGCAGCGGATTTGCAACCTCCAGAGCTCGGTTTCGAGCCTGCATCTCTCCGAGCCGCTCGTCTCTTCCCCGCAGAGCCAGACGCAATCCCAATCCACGAGATCGACCTCAGCTTCAGCACCCTTCTCCCCCGAGGCCTACGCGAAGCCCTTCTGCGAGTTCATGACCAACAACCCGACCATCTTCCACGCCGTCGACCACTTCACCCGCCAGCTCGAGGCCCACGGCTACCAGCGACTCTCCGAACGGGACACGTGGACGTCCGTCCTCCAGCGCGGCGGCAAGTACTATGTCACCCGCAACGGCAGCGCCCTCATCGCCTTCGCCATTGGCAAAGATTACAAAAGTGGTAATGGCTTCGGCATTGTCGCCGGCCATATCGACGCCCTCACCGCCAAGTTGAAGCCCGTCTCGAAGCTGCCTACCAAGGCCGGCTTCGTCCAGCTGGGAGTGGCCCCCTACGCTGGCGCCCTCAACAAGACCTGGTGGGATCGTGACCTCTCAATCGGCGGCCGTGTGCTTGTCCGGGACCCTACCACCGGTGTAGTCGCGACGAGACTCGTCAAGCTCGACTGGCCGATCGCCAGGATCCCGACACTGGCGCCTCATTTCGGTGCCGCGGCGCAGGGGCCCTACAACCCGGAGACGCAAATGGTTCCTATCATCGGGATTGACAACTCCGATATCTTTGGAGAAGCTGCTTCCACCGACGACGGGATCAAGTCCGGCACCTTTGCCGCCACGCAGCCAGCCAAACTGGTCAAGGTGATCGCGCGCGAACTCGGCATCACAGACTACAGCACGATCGTCAATTGGGAGCTGGAGCTGTACGACAGCCAACCTGCACAGCTGGGCGGGTTGGACAAGGAGTTCATCTTCGCGGGGCGGATCGACGACAAGCTGTGCTGCTACGCTGCGCAGGAAGCGCTGCTCGCCTCGTCGGACGACACCTCTCCCGGCATCGTCAAGCTAGTCGGCATGTTCGACGACGAGGAAATCGGCAGTCTGCTGCGGCAGGGCGCGCGGTCGAACTTCCTAAGCAGCGTGATGGAGCGCGTCGTCGAGGCCTTCGCCCCGTCGTCCTACGGGCCCAACCTGCTCTCGCAGACGGTGGCAAACAGCTTCCTGATCTCATCGGACGTGATCCACGCCGTAAACCCGAACTTCCTAAACGCGTACCTAGAGAACCACGCACCGCGCCTAAACGTCGGCGTCGCAATCTCAGCCGATCCAAACGGCCACATGACAACCGACTCCGTCAGCGCAGCGATCCTCCAAGCAATCGCAGACCGCAGCGGCGCCAGACTACAGCTCTTCCAAATCCGCAACGACTCCCGCAGCGGCGGCACCATTGGCCCGATGACCAGCGCCCGTATCGGCCTGCGCGCCATCGACGCTGGGATCCCGCAGCTGAGCATGCACAGCATCCGCGCGACGACGGGTAAGTTGGACCCGGGACTGGGCGTGCAGCTGTTCAAGGGGTTCTTTGATTATTTCGAGGAGGTGGACAAGTCTTTTCAAAGCTTTTAACTGGTAGCATCTCCCGTGTTTATTTAGTAGCGTGAGGGTGACTATGGCTGTGAGCATGAGCATGAGCATGAGCATGAGCATTGTTTTGTTTCCTGATCGATTGATTTGATTTGATTTGATTTGATTTGATTGATGTCAACTCTGCACTGGATATTGACTTTATCTATCTGCATATATCTACCTACCTAACATATCTATCTATAGAGGCGGGAGTGCAAAGGAGGAGAGAGAGATACCTGAGAAGCCTAACCCATGCTTCGCTTTGCTGTGCTTGACTTTCCCACCATGGCATTTTTGGGATTTGGCATATATATCCATCTATTGGAATTAGAAGCGAGATAGCTGTTTGATTTGATTTGATTTGATTTGATCTGTTTTGTTTCGTTTTGCTTGAGAGATTTGGGATTGATTGATCAATTTGGTACCATCTGCGTGAGCTGGATATATCTATCTACATATCTATCAACAGAGACGGGAGTGAAAGGGAAGAAAGAGAGAGAGAGAGAGAGAGAGAGAGAGAGATACCTCAGACGCCCTGACCTTACTTGACTTTACTAGCAATAGCATTACTGGCATATATCTGTGTATATCTATATCCAGCATCTAGAATTAGAATTAGAATCCCAGTAAGTACAGAACTTTGTCTGACTTGAATTGCTTTCTTTAGTTGGTTTGATTCGTTTTGTTCGAGAAGTTTGGAATTCCCCCCTTTTCTTTCTTTTTGCACGATATATTACTTCGTAGGTATGTACAGTACCTAGGTATATAATACCCCCATTCGAAAGGGGTTCCAGTTGGAGCTATCCAGTTAGATTAGACTAGAGGAGATAGACTAGACAGACAGACAGGAATGAATATCGATATCGATATCGACAAGACCCTGAACATGTGAGAGAGACAGATGTCTAAACAGATTAGAATAGATTATTATCCAAGACAGATAGACAAAGCCTGTTAATTAATGGGTTAGATATGCAGACCAAAATATACATCTATATATGTATGATAATGAAGAAGAAGGAGAAGTTAAAGCTGAAGAGCAGAGAGGCGTGGAATTAGGTATATATCAGTACCTACCGTACTGTACTGTATGTATGTACATAGGAGTCCTAGTCCTAGTCCTAGGTATGTATGTACATATCTAGGTAGGTATACTCACCGTGAACCACGGAAAGCAACTAATTAAGTACCCTAAAAAAAAGAAGAAGGAAGGAGAAGATGGAAACGGATTCGGCTACATTGGTTTTGTTTTAGGCTCAAAATCAGCCTTTTGTTTTTTTTTTCCCTGATCATCACTGTTTATCACTGTTTTTTTTTTCCCTTCATTTCATACTATATATACTACAGTAGGAGTTTTTTGTCTAGTCAAACAAAATTCAATCGTTTTTATTATCGTCCTTACTGACAGAATATATATTCTGAAGAGGAAGAAAGGGAAAGTGGACAAATTCCGAAAACAAAAAATGTTAAAGGATATATAGTATATTATATTAGGTATATTATGCTATGCTATGCTATGCTATGCTATGGTATATCTATCTATCTGTCTGACTGTCTCTCATCTTATGTCTTTTATTTTTTTTTTACTTTCTCTTTCTGATCAGGGATTCGCGTAGTTTGTCATTTGGACTAACGAGATGAAGATGACTCCGACCCCGTCTTCTCCCGATCAATCTCATCCGTCAACCTGGCCGGATTTTCCTTTTCTCCCCTGACTTCGACCGGTTTAGGCAATTCGATCGTGCCGTCGCGCGTGATCCGCGGCATACACGGCATCAGCATCAGCGACTCCAGGTTGATTTTGCCCACCCTGTATTCTTCGCCAGTCGTCGACGCCTGCGTGCCGTTCCGGTCTGTCGGAGTACAGCCTGCCTCGCTGATTCGGCGGTGTGATCGGCTAGCGCTGATGGTCGACAGCAAGCGAGGCAGGATGCGCGAGACCAGCGGACGAAGGGTCGGCAGACAGGCGCAGATGATGCCCGTGTTGCATTCGATGGCTGACCAGGTGGCTGCGCCGACGTTGTCGTCTAGAAAAGGAGAGTTAGGCTTTGCGTCAATACGGGTGAAGCCAGACTTACAAGTTGGGTCGGAAGAGTCTGCGATCACTTTGAGGCTGAAGAGACGGATAATGCTCGTTACGCAAACGCTGATAATCACATGTTAGAGGCAGGCATCAAACAAATTGCGAATAAGAGAGGATACTTACAACCCACCCACAGCGAAGATACCCATCAGGGCAAGCTTCTGCCTTCTGGGCAGGTCCAACGTGTTTAGCGCGGGAATCGGTATGATCAGAATTGCCAGATCGGTTGAGATGTGCATGCTGGCATTGGAGAACCACAGTGCTTTCATGTTCAGACAGTATCCAGGCGTCTCGGGTGCCCAAAACTTAGACACAGGAATGCAATTCAGAAAGGCGCTCAGCACCGCCCATGAGCCGTACGTAGCGAGGACGACAAGCATCACCCAGCAAGCAATGCGCATTCTCTTGGTGGGAAAGACGCGAAAGTACTGCAACAGAATCGAGGCCTTGGCGCAAATGACGGCAGCGTTGTAAAAGGGGATTGTGGCCCAGAAGACCTGATTATGATTTAGTCTGTTGCGATCGGGTTTGATATGTATATACTGACTTTCATCTGTTTGGAGAGAATATTTGGCGGAATGTCTGCCATGTGCTTGCCCATGCCGTACTTTGCCTCTAAATATAGTATTAGTTGTCGAATTCTGTAGCAACTGAGATGATTGTAGTACCTGCAATGAACAAACCCATGAAAACAAAAGAGAACATCTACCGGAGAAACGTTAACAGAAGACAGGACACCAGTTGACACAAAGGGAAGTATCTTACCAATGCAGCCAAAACCATCAAATCATTGGCTTCAGTCCTGTTGATGATGTGAATCCTCGTATAGAGACGTGCACTGACGAGGCATGTCGCCATCGTGGTGAAGACAACGCTGACAACCACCCCTCGGGCTGCTCGAGGCGACATAGATATGTCATCACCTCGAGGGAGAATGATATGGCTGACCGTGTCCATTTGTTTGGGTTTGAACCAGAGCTTCTGTCCTAGAGAACCAAGTCGAGGAGTAAACACTCTCGTTGCGATCCAGCTCCCTATGCTCTCCCTCTCATGGATAAGATCGAGTATAGCGACAGAGATAGGGCAGAAAAAAAGAAGACAGGTTGGAGAGGATCCTGCGTATATTCTAATGGTGGTGGTCATTGTAAATAATAATAACAATAATAAACAGGGCGATTGAAGCAAAGCTTGATCCCCAAATCGCAACGTTGCCACGCCGCCAGACGATCATGATCTGCGTATCCGAAGTCAATCTTGAATCCACCAAATCAAATGCATCATCCCCAACTTCTTTCGTGGGTGGCTGTGGTTGCTATCGTGGTGGCTGCTCGAAAGCCTGGGCAACAGGATTGTTGTTCTGGTCGACGAGGAAAGCACAGCAAGGGATTCGGGAAATGGGGAAGACCAGCAAGAAAAGCGCTCCTCTTCATCCCTTTGCCTCGCTATAAAATAAAGTTAACTCTAATTCAACAATAGCCTGGTGTTTCGGCCCTTCCGTATTATCTATCAAGGGCTACTTCAGGAGGCAGACGACAGATGAGGGGTGACCATGCCTTGTAATTCGTTTCTCTCCTCGCATTCAACTATTCCACCTGAGAACCATCAACATCGGGATCATAGATACAGCTTCTTCAACTCTCTTCCCTCGCAACCGCAATTCATTTAGATGGTTCCATCAAATTGCTCTTCAGATCGTTACATTGCATCATCTGTCAACTCATCAAGGATTGCGAACACAGTGCACACAAGGCAAGAAGTTTTCCGATTGCGAGATTCTCCGCGTTACTATCTTAGCAATTACTTAACTGACTCTCAATTAGACTCAGAAACTAAACCTTTTCAGACAAAACAATATCTCAATCGGTCCGATTACTTCCCAAGTAGGAAGTTTCCGGGCGAGCCACCATCCGGCATGGACCGACTCATGGGACACACAGCCATGATAGAGATCTGAGCGCCCCTCAATTGGGCATGCTGCCTACTCGACCGATTAAAGAATTGGGCGATGCGCCCTTTGACTGGTCTGTCAACCTGGGTGGCGTTGTATAACGTGGAGTTTGGGTATGAGCATATAAGCGCAACCCGCGCGGCAGGGCGGATGATCGACGCAAGGGAGCGTCGCTAGCCGGACTGCTACGTCCTCCATTTTAGTGCCTTGCTAGAGCATCGAGAGAGTAAATCGCTGACAGTTCCCCACCGTGGGGAGTTTATTTTTTGCGGCTTGCCTATCAAGGGAGGAGTGGGACTTCTTCAGCCATTCATTCACTATACGCGATCAATAATCCGATGGAACTGCTGTTCGCTGGGTTGTCAGCAGAATAACCTCAGGTCAAGTTGTGACCTATGGACCTATGTAGTCTCTACAGGTATGCACAAATCGGTTTCCTCTCCTTCGACACTCACGTCAAAATATGTACAGTACGTTCGTTCATTCATTTGAGGTACCTAGGACTGTGCACTATATATATGTATGCTTCCATACTGAGCTCTCAGGAAGGATGAGAGAATGCATAATGATGTTGTTGCTGCTGCATTGTCTGTTTTGGCTTTTTCTACTTTGGATGTGACTATTAATTACTTCTTAGGAACATCGAAATCGTGCGCAGGTTGTTGTTGGTTGAGAGCGGCAATGACAAATACCTCGAGTCAATAATCATGATAATGACAATTTCAGATGGCTTCACTGCTTCATAGAAAAAAAAAAGAATCTATGGTGTTGCTAAAGAAAAGGAACAGTCCGAGGATCAGATTTCAGTTCGACATATTGATTTGATTGTGTCAACAGAGATGATGAAGCCGATCTATTTTGACTGAGAACTGGAACTCTTAACTTGACAAGACTAAAGACGATGGTCTGAGAAGATTGGAATCATGGCAATCTAGGTTGATTATTCGCCGTTTATTGTCTTGAATAACCATATGCTTCACGGTGAGATCGCTTTGTTCATCGAAGCCGACAGATCCAACTGGCCTCATCGAGTTCGGGACTGAGGCACTTGGTCACTTGGTCACATCAGTGTGAACTGACAGAACGGACTGCAACAGAACAATACAAACATAGGACAGATCTCTCTCAAACAATCAGACCTAGTAACAACCAGGGCTGAGATTGTGCAGTTGGCTAGGTAGGTACATACCTAAGTTACCTATACTGCCAGCAGTCCGACACAGACCGGGTTCAAATCCCTCTGGTTTCAAATACAGGAACCTAACCCACCAAATAACCAAAAAGTCAAGTATAGTAAAACCCTGCCCATCAAAAGCATAAGGGGGTTTTCGTAACACCTGCGAGTCCTGGGAGGGAAGACCCTGGTGTGAGAGGTTGATATTATTATTTTTTTTATTGCAAAATATATATGCTTTCCCTTCTTAGCACAAGCCCTACAATAACATGAGCGCACAGCCAGTTTTGTTGCTGATTATTCTGTCTAAGAGGGAAGATATAAAACGATCACATGCCAACAAGTGGGACAAAGACTCTCCAATTGAACTCACAAAACCTCGAAGGAGCTCTAGGAAAACAGTGAGCACCATGAGAAATAATACCTGAGGTAGAATAATGCAACAATGCTTCTCACTTCTGGCAGGGGCACGATGCAATGCCCCTCCAAGGGCTTTTTGGTTTAACGCTGATGGTCATGAAGGAGCAGGACTAGCACCACAGCAAAAACTAAATAAAAAAAGATTATCCTAATACCCCTAATTAATATTATTTATTTTCTTTCTTTTTATTGTTATCAAAACTATCTAGATCGAGGATACTGTTATTGTCAACCCCGATAAGATAAGCTTAACGCACGGACCATCCACTGAACTGAAAAAGTTGAGAATTTCACAGCAAATTTCGAGGGGCCTGCATCACGCGGCTGCAGCGATCGCAAACCTGCCTGCCCGATGATTGCTTTTGAATAATTAGGAATTTTTTAATCAGAAATATTCTCTACTGGCAGCCCGCAGCCATGGCGGAAACAGCCGCTCCCCCCAAACCGGTGCACACCATCGTGCTCGACGCAGGACCCCTCCTCAAGAACGTCCCGCCCCTCTCGTCCTTGCTGGCAAAGGCCGAAGAGCTCGTCACGACGCCATCCGTGATCAATGAAATCCGTGATCCCGATGCGCGATCGCGAGTCGAGACGCTGTATCTTCCCTTCCTCAAGCAACGGACCCCAAGCGCGAAAAGCATCAATGTCATCAGCGAATTTGCCCGCAAGACCGGCGATCGGGCCGTCCTGAGCAAGGTTGATATCGAAGTGTTGGCGCTGGCGTATGAGATTGAGTGCGAGCGGAATGGTGGTGATTGGAGATTGAGGAGTGTTCCTGGCCAGAAGGGTCTGAATGGGAAGCCTCCCGTGAAGGAGGAGAAGCAGCAGCAGCAGCAAGACGAGGAGAAAAAGGCTGAACCAGAGACAGCTGATACGCAAGAGAAGGTTGAGGATGAGGACGGGAAGACAAATGGCACGGAAGTGGACAAAATCGCAAAGGACCTGGAAAAAACCACACTCGATGAGAACTCCAAGCCAAGCGAAGATAATGTGGAACATGCTCCCAAGGACGACACTCCCAAGGACGACACCTCCTCTGCAGGACAGACAGACGAGTCTGCTCCTGCAGCGGCTGAGGAAGAGGAAGCTGAAGCTGAAGCTGAAGTGGAGGGAGACGCGTCTGAAAAGTCCGACTCGGAAGGCTGGATCACTCCATCGAATCTCAAGAAGCGACAAGCCCAGGACGAGGCGATTTCTGCCTCAGCAACGCCGGAACCCAAAGTCATGCAGGTTGCGACAATGACCACCGATTTTGCTGTAAGTATTATTACATACGAACGGGCCTTTTTATTTTCCGATCCTGTTTACTTACACGATTGAAACAGTGTCAAAATGTCCTCCTCCAAATGAACCTGAATCTCCTCTCTACGACCACCCTGCAGCGAATCCGACATCTCAAGACGTACATCAAGCGCTGCCACGCCTGTTTCACCACCACCAAAGAGATGAACCGACAATTCTGCCCGCGCTGCGGCAAGGACACGCTGACCCGGGTGACCTGCACCACGGACGCCAACGGGCAATTCAAGCTGCACCTGAAGAAGAACATGCAGTGGAACACACGGGGCAACCGGTACAGCATCCCCAAACCGGTGCCCGGCAACGCCAGCGGCAAGTGGAAAGGCGGCGGCGGCGGCAAAGGCGGCTGGGGCACGCAACTCATCCTCGCGGAAGATCAGAAGGAATATACCCGCGCCGTGAAGGAGGAGCAGCGGCAGCTCCGCCAGGAGCGCGATCTCATGGACGAGGATTACCTGCCGGGTATTCTGACGGGGGAGAGAAACAAGATCGGCGGTAGGATCAAGGTTGGGGCTGGCAGAAACGTGAATTCGAGAAAGCGTAGATGAGAGATGCGTGAACTTTTCTTTTCTTTCTTTTTGTCTTTTGCATTTGGGAAGGAGAACCTGGCGTTGGCGGCATAAAAGTGGATCATTGTATCAGTATATTTGGTACATAGTTTTGTTTTTCTACCTTATCAAGTTTTTCGTCTCCTGAAAAAGAGTGATGACGATAAATAGGCAGTGCTTTATGAATATAAATAAAAAGTGATGAATTATCTTCGAAGATAATCTTTATATTCAGGTTTTATATCCCAAACGAAAGATCGATTTCGAACAAACAGCAGCGGTGATTGATCCGCTGAAATAAATCCTTGCAGGAAAATATTTTGTTACAAATGCAACCTTCCCGAGTCCATAATATATGAAGCACGCACACAACACCGTTCGCCAGAATTAATAAATAGCAATCATCAAAATGCACATATTTCAGTTCCCCTAACTTTTGTTGTAGTAATCAGATTTCATTCATTCACTGCTTGAAGGCTTCCTTGTCTAGATTGTGGAGTGGCATAAGTCAGCAAGTGTGCGGTCATGTCATTTCTTGTCGACGGGAGGGACAACATACTAGGTTGTTGCGTGAGCAGCAAGCCGTATCTCTTCTTCAGGGTGATACGATGCCTGTAGGAGACAGAAGTCAGCATAAACCCGATCATCACACCAACAATTGGCCCCCTCCCCCCTTCCCTCTGGAACTGCGTCTACCCACCTCGAGTACTTGTCATCGGGCGAGAATCTGGCCGGGTGAGCAGACTTGGTGACCTGGCCGTTCAGGACCTTCTTCAAAGTGTAGATGCGCTTTCCATCTTTGTCGAGAATGTACTGTAGCAGCAGTCAGCATTGTCTGTCATATTGATTGGATCTGAAGAAAAAGACGTACCATGAGATGCATCTTGACGGACGGTTGGTAAAAGCTTCTCCCAAAGAGAAATTGAAATTGTCTGTTTCTTTTCTGAAGGATTGGGAGAACTTCTATACCAGTAAAGGCGTGACGATTGTTGTGAACTTGCAACTGTTTGAAGTTCGATCGAGCTCGTGCGGAGAAATTTCTGGCAGGACTGGGTGGCGGCACAGACCGCCTAGGCCAATTCTGAGTCCTGATTGGTGAAAGCCTGATGTTGCGTCTGTTACTAAGAGTGCATTTTTAGCGATTGCAGCGACCTCTAAATCTTCTTCCCGCCTAAGCGACCCCAAGCACCATTTTTCTTACAGTAATCACTTTCAATTGAGTGAATATAAAAAGTTCTACTGCACGCACTTTGCTGCAGATGCCAACTAACCGGACTTCCATGAGAAATGTTATGCTGCCTTCTGAAAGTGTGTACTATTTTTATGTGAAGTTTTTACAAATCCAGGACTAGCAGGGTCTCCAGGAAGAGACCTATTTTTCTTGGTGAGTGGCTTTACAACTGCATGATCGCCCCTCTCTCAATGATGACACCTTTATTTAATGTCTAGACAAATGGCCTTGATTTTTTTGCTGTTTGTCAATGCTGGCATTATAAATAGACTACAACGGTATCTGAGAAGAGAAGAAAGAAAAATTTTTCTCTCCCAGTGATTGTTTGCTTCAACTAACCCTTGCGTGTGTCTAGTATCAATTCACGATATTAGTAGATTAATGATGACTTTACGATAATGACTTCACAATCTACAACGAGTTCTTCGACTTCCCCCTCCATGGACGCTAAATCACAAACCGCTCGCAGTCCTCGACCTCAAAAACCCAATTACAAACACATCCACCGCTTCCCCCTTCCTCTCAGCGTCCATCCGCTCCCTCCTCTGATTCCTCATAATCCTCTCTCCATAATCAGTGTCCTCCTCTCGTACCTCACCTGCTTGATTTCGCCCCCTCGCCATGAAATCTACTCTGCCTACTTTGACTCGGCCACTTCCTCTGTGCATGTCACAGATGAAAAGGCAATACGAGCTCTGTGGGAGATGGGATTCTTTGGCAAGGGCAGTTTGAGCAGAAGTGAGCCCAGCTGGCTGGAACGGGAGAAGAAGAGGAGAGGATTGCTCGGAGAGACCACGAGCGAGGAAGCAACGGGGAAACGCAGAGTCGAGAGACGCGAGTGGAAGCTGGAGAGAGCGAGGAAGGAAAGGGAAGCAATTATCCAGAGATTGAAAGAAGAGGCCGCCGCCAGGGGAGGCGTTATCCCTCAGCCTGACACGGCTGCCGAACCTATGCCTGAAAATGGCATAACCAATGGATCTGCCGATGGCTCGTTGGACAAGGATGTCTCAGCCAGCCAAGCGGAGGTGGTCGAAGAGACACAACCAGAGAGGATTGTTGCACAGGAAGTAGATGTCCATGCAACCAACGGCTCTGTCGACAAAAGCTCGCCCAACGGCACTAAGACTGTTCGTTTTTCTCCGATCGTCGAGGAAAAGAAATTTATCTCAGATTCCGAAATTACTACCCCCGTCCCTGAGCCAGCGACTAGCCGGCAAGATACCATCGAGGAATCATTGATCAATCAAGAGCACTTACAGCTCTCAAACGAAGAGGCCTTCTTCCTCGTATATGGCCTGGGAGTTCTTCGAGTCTTTGATGACACTGGCAAACCCATCCAGCCTGCAGCCTCCCTATTAAGGCTATTTTGCCAGCATTCTTATTTCCCCCCGCGTGATCCTACCACGAACGTTGAGCCTGATGATCCCTTCATGCTTTCGTACGTGGTGTATCATCACTTTCGCTCTCTTGGCTGGGTTGTGCGATCCGGAGTGAAATTTGGAGTCGACTACTTGCTCTATAATCGAGGGCCTGTGTTCGCCCATGCAGAATATGCAGTCGTCATCCTCCCTTCATACGAGCACCCTTACTGGGCTGCTATGCAAGAGCAGAGAGATCGAATTTCCCAGAGGCAGGCACGCAGCTGGTGGTGGTTGCACTGTGTTAACCGCGTGCAGGCCCAGGTGAAGAAAACCCTGGTGCTGTGTTTTGTGGATATTCCTCCGCCATCAACATCCCTTGCTACAATCTCGTCCCAGCAAGACATTGAATCATTCCTACGCCGTTACAAGGTCAGGGAAATGACCATAAGGCGATGGGTGCCGAATCGCAGTAGAGATTAATGACTCGATATGAGGAATTTCATGGGAGTGCTCCCGAAAAAAAATTACCTTTTCCGTGTAAATATAATTAATTGACGTGCTGTACATAAGATATGACGATCGTAATGATAAATAATAAGTGCCCTCATGTCATGAAGGGCAAATTGGACTACATTTCTTGCAGCAGCCTTAACGAAGCCGCCATACCTGATCGGTAACAATTATTACGGCCTGACAGACGCGTTTGGTCACGTGTTTTACGCGTCTCGCGTCAGTCTTAAGAGACTCATATTGGATCCAATTTGGTCAGCCACATGGACGCCCTCGTGCAACAAAAAATTAAAGAATCGGGGACTCAAGCGATGGCTAAGAGCCTCTGCAGTGCTCTTCTTATTGCTGGCTAATACGGACATGGATTCCCAAGAAGACAGTATCGACATTGCGAAGTTGAAGCGTTTCGCGCTAGGCCTTGCTGTACGTGCTCATCATGTGGCGGCGTGCTTCCCTGTCGACGCGCTAACTTAGTCGCCTATGCACGCCTAGGAAAATGATACTTCTCAGCCGCTTGTGAACAAGCCCCGTATTTCAAACAGTGACAACACGCAGGGTCGTCTCCAACCTGCTCGGCGAGACCCTGGAGATGACGGACAGCCTGCCGGCCAGGAGCCCGCTTCACATTCACTCTCTGAGCCTGCCGTTCTTTCGGCCAACCCTGCGCCTCAACTGCCCCCGCCTCTAGAGCACAATGTGAATGGGACCAGTCTGAGGAAGACGTCCTCCCAGGCAGACCCTCTACGCGACGCTCCTGAACCAGTGTTTGGCAAGATGAGTTCCGCAGACGGCCCCGGCGACACACAGCCGGTCTCCCAGTCTGTTTTCGACAGCATTATCAAGCGGGACATGTCGTTTCAAGCCCTTCAGGAGGGAAATAAAATCGACGTTGAGATGGGCTATGATGAAGGAACAATGCGGATGACTCTACATGAAGGAGACCCTGGCCATATCGACTTATTGTCTGGCTTTGGAGAAACCGAGGCCGGCAATGAGAACTCTGACCAGGATGACGATGGTTCTACTTCTAAAGTGGGAGAATCTTCTCCTTTACAGCGTCAGTCCAACTTGTTCCCTGAGTCTCAGCGATTCTTGAGGACGCCCGCGGCGGTTGAGAAACAGCATGATACTCCGAAGTTGGCCACGACAACCCCATCCCTTCCCCGAAATCCCCTCGCGTCCGATGGAGGATCTAGTGGTGGTCTTATGGCACTCAGCCAGGTTTTCAAGGCAACCCAGGCTCCTTCCTCGCCGTTTGTCAACGGACTACCGTCTGAACCATTGTCGGATCGACCCTCACCGGATATTCCTATTCAGAACCGGCCACTACCAACATCTTTGTCCTCACCGTCCCGGGCGCCCGGGCTACGTCGTGGGTTTACCGAACCGCAGGCGAACTATATTTCGATGAAAGAATCGCAGACGAGGCGTGAGAGGGTCATTGAAGAAAGACGAGCGCGTTCTGCGGAGAATCTCAATTCTGAAGATCAGAGTGATAGCGAGTTCGAGAAAGAACCAAGTTTCGTCCAGCGTCTCAATCGGCAGAGGAGGATCGATGAAGAAGCCAATGCGCAGTTGGTCAACGTCACCGCACCTGCCAGGTCCAATTTGCAACAATCAGGAAGGCAACCGCGTCCGTCGAGGTCCCCCTCAGGCAGAGATCGAAGAGGGAAGGTGCACGGGAGTGAATCTGCGATTGTGACAACGGGTCACGAGACACAAGGATCTACTCTTCCCTTTCAAAGTGGTGGAACTAGCGAAGAAGAGACGGAACAAGAAGACGATTTTGTTCCGCCTACGAGCCAGTCTCGACCTCCTCTGTCTTCAACCGAGGAAGACAAAGAGAATTACAACGGGCCTCCCATTCGCATTCCGGAGACGACAGCTCGTGCACACGACCGACTCTCGCAAGCGTTAGAGCTTCAGGCTAGCCCCTCGCTTCTTCGCACGCCTCCGGCGGACAAGATTACGATGTCGCCTCAGCATGCAGCCAACAAGGATCATACTTCAGGATTCGAAGAGCTCACTACATCATCCCAGGTAATCAATGTACGAGATTCTCAACCTTCTCCGAGCCAAAGGGAGAGGCAGGTCCTCCATGCTGGTAATGCGGCCGCCAAACCATGGAGCCAGAGAAATAAAGCCGGGCAGTTGCGTCAATCTCAGCAGGGGGCACAAGCAGGTCTTGACCCTGATGTGGAAAGAGTGTACTCATCTCCTCCAGCAGAGGCGCTGGTCACTTCTTCTCCCCCGGGAAAACGTCAAGACCTGCAACGTGATCTAGGCCAAGACAATCCTCAGGGAAGCAATATGCAGCGCCTTCAACGTCGTTCGACGTCCGTCTCTTCTGATGACGGCGTCACCAATCTCACACAAGGGCGGTCCTCGCAAAATGACATGCTTTCACACGGCAAAGTGAATATGTCTGAGAAGCCCTCGTCCATGCCGTCTCGAGTCGCAGACACGCCAGTTACTAAAACCACAGACACAATCCCAGAATCGAGTCCAACCCATTTTCAACAGGAAACTTCAATGGGTATGACTGAGCCAGCAATGCAAGAAGACGATGATTTACCCCCTCCTCGCCATCAAATGAGGTATACAAGCGATCAGGATGGGAAAGCGAGATCTTTTCGGAATGCCAAAATTCTCTCCAGTCCAAGCGGGAAGCAGCGCAGAGCTCTCACGGAGATCGCTGCTGATGCATCGCCACAAGTTGGCACTGGCCATTACGATATCGACTTCAACATTCTCTCGCAAGACGATCGAGAATTCAGATCAGTTGTTGGCTTTTCTCCCCTCCCGCCCAAGAAGAGACGACGAGGCAATGACGGCCAAAATATTATCGCCTCTGATCCAGCTTGGCCTGTAACGCCGAGACCGGAGTCATACAGATCAGATAACCGCGTTGCCCAGAGCGAGGCTGAGCCAATCGACGCTCAATCGATAGAACAAACATTTGAGCCTAATGTTGTGCGGCGCCAGCGGCCCAAGCCATTTAGGAGAGCTGAAACTGTCTGGGAAGTCGAACTATCACCACAGAACCCTGCACCGAAAACAGCCACCTCGCAACGACCTCGGGTATCTCGTTATTCGGAATCACGTTCCACTGAGCTAAGGAGGCCTGCGAAGCCTGCTGTGATGCAGCAGGTTGTGATACACAACGAACGCGAGTCTATGCCTGCGTCAAGGGGTGAAAGTCCGGATCCTATACAGATAGATGAATCCTCCCAAGATATTCCAGCGGGTACTGGGCCTCAAGAACCCGATTCAACAGAGGCTCCCCCGGTCGAAGCTGCGCAGGCTCGAGAGCATTCATTTGAAGTTCAGGTTCCTGCTTCTGAGGAAATGGTGCGTGCACCCAATCAAGTCTTCGCTTTCTGGAATGGTCGTAAGCGTGCATATTACCCTGCTACGTGCCTAAGGACGATAGGCGGTAGTAGCCAGCAACGCTATGTGGTCAAATTTGTGGATAGTGGTCCTGTTGAGGTCCCCGTTGCTTCGGTAAAAAGGCTTCAATTGCGCGTTGGAGATGGGGTCAAGGTGGAATGGCCGAATGTTCCAAGAGTTACCCATGTTGTACGAGGATTCTCTGGCCAGCTGAGCGTGGAGGAGCTCTCGAAAGAAGACAGTTACGGGTTGCTTCCTATGACAGATGTTTACGGGCATTCGACTGTTATACTGGCGGCGAAACAGCGGAAGAGTCTTCCGAGCGGTGGTCTTCCGGAACCTGAGCGTACCATCGAGGTTCCTATTTCCAGCATTTATCTGGACATGATTCTATGGAATCAGCTGAAGGATCGTCAGTTTTCCTTCCATTCTAAACTTGACCAGCCGTCGACGAGGCTTCAGACGCCGATTAGACACCATTTGACTCCAATCTCCCCGGCCTCTCGACTGTCTCGTAGTATTCTACTTGCTCAGACAGGTCTCTTCGCCGGGATGGTGTTTGCAGTCTCCTTTGTGGAGCAGGAAGACGCCAAGTCGCGTGTCATGAAGTTGATCATGGAAAATGGTGGACGCATTTTGAGGGATGGGTTTGACGAATTATTCGAATTCCCATCGAGTATTCCGTCAGCCACACCCTCCAAATCTCCTGTTGCAGCGAACACCACAGGAGACGCAACGCAGTTCCGTCTCACTAGCAGTGCGGAATCCGTGGGGTTTGCTTGTCTGGTTGCTGACAAGCATTCCCGTCGCGCAAAGTACATGCAAGCTTTGGCCCTGAATATCCCCTGTCTTTCAGGACGGTGGGTCGAGGACTGTGTCCGCCAAAATCGGATTCTGGACTGGGAGACATATCTTCTTCCGGCTGGAGAATCAATGTATCTCCATGGGGCCGTCAAGTCGAGAATCCTGACCGCCAGCCCTGCTCACTCAGCACGACTGGCTGAAACCATAGCTGGGCGACCGAAGTTGCTGGAAGGCCAATCTGTGCTCCTGGTGATGGGTCGCGGAAAGGCGGAAGAAAAAAGGAAGGCTTACATTTTCCTTACGTATGCGCTAGGGGCATCTCGAGTCGAGCGTGTCCTTGACTTGAAAGCTGCCAAAGCCGCTCTGCAGGAACACAGACAGGAAGGTGGACAAGGACCCGGATGGGACTGGATCTATGTCGACGACCACGAAGAAGCCGCCGCGAAGGCCATGATCCTCGGAAAGTCCACCGGCAGTGCGGCCGGGAAGCTGATCTCCCGTGTGGGGAGAAAGCGGAAGAGATCCTCCACGCTGGTCGAGTGCATCGGTGGGAATGACGTCGATCGTCTGGAGAAAAAGGTCCGAATCGTGGGCAACGAGTTTGTCTGCCAGAGTCTGATCTTGGGAAGACTGTGTGAAGAATTATCGTGATGACTATCGACTAGAAAACAATCGTCACGTGGAGTCGCTCGATTACCTTTCGTGAAGTGTGTGAACGCTGAATTTCGTGGCTTGATGTTCGGTTGTTGATTTTTCTACTCCTGTATCTGTATGTTTCCTATACTTTTTTTTCAGGTCTGGAGGTTATGAAGAGTCCATGCATATGTACACTTACTATAGCATGGAATGGATGGATGGAATCGAGTGGAATGGTGAAATGATGGAAGGAAAGGAAAGGACAGGAAAGGAAAGGATACCCTATGCTGTCTGTTGTATTGTTATGTCATGTGTATATCATGTCTTTCTCGTTTCGCTTGCATTGCTGCCTTTTTTTTCTGCCCTGGCCCGCTAGTTAGAGTATTAATCAGTTAATGCAACTTGTCACGCACGGTGAGTACCGTGGATGATGATGATGATGATGATGTATGTCCTTGAGTATCCTACAAGTTATTAAAAGTGACACAACTAGCCGTATTACTAGATATTTGCATCGCAGATAAATAGGTATTCCAACTCCTTGAACTAAGTAGATAAGGCGAATAGAAGAGATTGGTTCCGGTCAGGCTATTAATGATGATAATACAGCTGAGATTGGTTTGCACTGTCTGTACATACATAACTAGCTTTGCAAAGGTATGAAATTTGTGACATTGGAGTCTGATGTAAGTGATGGCTTGTCAGGCTTGTACATACATACATCCGGTAAAACCAGAGAGCTGAAAGATGGAAACTTTGAGATTTTTGCTGACTCTTTTCTAATGATACATACAGTACATAGATACAACCAACATCCCATAAATGAAAAGCTCCTCGGTGTCACAGAAACCCAAGCCTTAAGTATAACAACGGGCTGAACTATTACCGACCAGCTTTGGCTTTCTTGGCCGCCTTCTTCCTGCTCTTCAAGCTCTTCATCTGGGCCACCCGCTCGGCTCGGGCCTTTCTCTTCCTCCACGCCAGCCAGCGGTTCTTGCGGTTGAACTCCTTCACCTTGATACCGGCCTTCTCGGCAGCACGTCCGATCTCCCAGTTTGCCTCACGGTACATGTAACCAGGACGCAGGGGCAGCTCCGTCTTCGAAGCCTCGACATGCGTCACGCTCGTCGTGCCGGTGGCCGCATCCGATTCGACCGACGTCTCCGACACTTGGACTTGCCGGGGCACCGCAATCATGTTCAAGCGCCGCTTGGTGGGCGCATTCCGTGGAGTGGGCAATGTGCCGTCTCGTTCGAAACAGACGCCAATGTACTTCCGCTTCGGATGCCGCTCCGGGTCCATGTAGTACTTCACATAGCCCGCCTCAGTCGCGTAGATTGTGTGGTCCCGACCCATCGCACAGTTCTCGCCGGGGAACCATTTCGTGCCACGCTGTCGATATATGATGTTTCCGGGGACCACGTACTCCTCGGCCCCTTTCTTCGCGCCTAGACGTTTACCGGGAGGGTCTCGGGCTTTTTGGTTGGCGGCACCTTGAGAAGCATGGGAAGCATATCGGAGTTGAGAGCGTGGGAGGAGGAAGCGAGTAAGAAGCGAGGATGAGGAGGAGGAGGATGGCGAGGAATATAATGATGTTGCAGGAGCAATCGCTGATGGTACCCCCTGGTGGAAAGTCGGTTGCTGGGAAGACAGCAGCGAGGGAGCGAATGCTCGCTCGAGCACCCGGAAGGATGCCCGTAATCTGGGCTGCAGCATTGGAGCAGGTGTGCAGAACCCCCTCGGGTAGAAGAATGAGGAGAGAGGGACTCTGCACTGCCAGCGGACGAGTTGTGGTGTTTCTCGCTGATTGTTCGGACAGCGGAACTTTTTTCGAGGATGTCGGAGTTGCCGTTGGGAGCTTTAGCTGGGTCACGTGCCTCCGCTATTCGATAGTTGGCTTTATGACAGCAGGAAGATCTAATTACAAGACAACCAGGACAATCGATAAATCAAAGAGACAGCCGTGTTAAAGGCACGCCAGTCAATTTTCCCTTAATCAGTTTGAAATTCTAGAAAAATGCTTGCCAAATCGGTTGCCGCCCTCTGGGCTCTGCTGCTCTTCATCTCCGCTGCGCAGGCCCAGTTCCAATTCTTCGAGCACATGTTTGGCGGTGGTCAACAGGAACACCACCAAGAACAGCAAGACGTTGCAAGCGATAGCTCATGGTACCAGCGAACATGGGAAGGAGGTATGCCTGTAATCTACCATGAATCCACGCACATACATTATCTACGTCCATCTCCATGCTGAACCTCTTGCTAATGGATACCGACCCTCTCTCCAGCCCATTGCAGTAGATACCTGTGCCCTGGCACTCTTGCTTGCGTCCACTTCCCGCACCACTGCCCGTGTCCGCATCCGAATGTCGAGGAGAAAGTTGAACTCGGTGAAGGCAGCGCCATCTGTGTGTCCAAGGGCGGCTTCAAGCCTCGCGAAGCAACGAGGAAGATTGAACTGGCTCGGAAGGGACTGCTATGATTAAGCTAGATTTGCTGGATTCTACTTTCTTTTTTTTGTGGCGCATGTTTAATTGCGACGGTATTTATTTATATCTTTGAATGAGAGGGCCTGGCGTTTCTCGGATTGTGTTGTTCTTTTCTCTTTTTCTGCCTCTAGCATAGACTTTGACCCAAAGTCGGGGATTACGAGCATAAAAGCTTGTGACAGATAGTCAAAAGCTTGTACATAACCGCGTATATATAAAATTTAGAGGAAGGCTGACATTTTCAGAATTAAAGAGGCGATTGGCGTTCTCCATACTTCTGCAGCGATGACGCTCACCATGACATTATCTCCGCTAACCCCGCGGGACCTCGACCCAGCGTCATTCCCGCAACATTTGGTGCGCCACCGCGAACAGTCCCTTCTTTCGATCCCAAATTTCTTGTCAGTTCTCTTTACAACACTCATACCCTCAAAGATAGTCTCATTGAGACATTGGAAATCTGTATCATGTGGAGCAGGCGATTTAGGCCGCCCGCTCTACGGTGGGTGACCGGAAGCAGAGCTCTCAGAATACCGGCAGGCCCTCGCGGGCCTCGAAACTCGCTCCGTCGCAGAGAATTTCCTCAGCCAATATCCAGAAACCGTTCTTTACCGCAAAATGCGCCTTCAGATGTCTCGCGAGAACAGCTCTCTTCAAACTACGAATATTTGTCGTCGACCCTTCGCGACACCAATCCCGAGCAGAACAGTCTCCTGTCGCCTGTGCATATACCGGAAGATCCCAATGCGATCCTCAAGGAGCGGCATCCAGCCGCAAAGATCTTGGCCAATTCAGGGCTGGTGGTTCAAAGACAGTTGGAGCTGATGAATGTCATGCTGTACGTCGATCCGCAACAATTCTGGGGCCCCTTTTTATTTTATATCACATGGAACATGTCCGCTGACGAGGTTGGGATCTAGTGGGTTTGAACAAGCAAATCGCTATGTCATTATGGATGCGAATGGGAATCATGTAGGGTACATGGCAGAACAAGAGAGCGGTTTTGGAGGCATGATGGCGCGACAGTGGTTCCGCACGCATCGGAGTTTCGTCACCCATGTGTTTGACAAGGACGAGAACGAGGTCCTCCGGGTATGTGCAGTCGCAAACAAATATTTCTCTGTTTCGATTTTATTAACGCATTTTGTGGCTGGTTTTAGTTTCATCGTCCGTTCTCATGGATCAACTCCCGGATCCGTGTCTATGACCCTCTGGAGCTTGCAGATGCCGCATACTCGCCTGCCACCAATCTCCAGGGCGCCTCCCCCACTTCCCTCGTCGCGGTAGCCGGCGGATCAAATGTAAAAGTGTCTCCTCTCGCAATTTCTGATATGCGTGTCGTCGGCGAGGCGCAGCAACGATGGGCTCCCCTCCGACGGAAATACGATCTCTTTATCTTTCACCCTACGCCAACCGCAGAGACTGACATGGGATCCAAACGAATCTCGAGTGACCCGCTCTCACAACCTCAACAATCGCAGTTGCTCCACGCTTCCGGGGGTCGAAACGACGGGGGAGAATACCATCAGTTTGCATACGTGGATGAACCTTTTCTCTCGTGGGATTTCTCTCTCCGGTCCGCAGATAACCGTCTCATTGGCTCTGTCAATCGCAATTTCGCCGGATTTGCCCGCGAGATCTTTACCGATACTGGTGTCTATGCTCTGAGGATGGATGCCGCCGCCTTGGCAGAAGAAAGGGAACAGCGGCATCTCATCTCCCAGACGGGTCAGGCTCCCACTGCATATACCGAGAGATTTACGGGGATGACGCTTGACCAGCGTGCTGTGATGCTGGCGACCGCCGTCAGCATTGACTTTGATTACTTTAGTCGCCACAGCCACTCTGGTGGTTTCATGCCCCTGTGGTTCCCCGGCGTAGGTGGTGAGGCCACTGCAGGTGGTGCAGCAGGCGAAGCTGGGGCTGCTGGAGCTGGAGCTGCCGGTTCTCAAGCAGCCGCCGCCAGTCAAGCAGCAGGAGCCGGAGAGGCAGCCGCTGTTGGAGAGACCGGCGCAGGCACCCTTGGGAGAGCTGGAGCTGTTGGCAGCATGGCAGAGGCAGCCGCTTCCGGCGCTGCCGGTGCCGGGACGATAGCAGGCTACGAGGCCATGCGAAGAGGATTATATAGTGATGCCCAGACTCCCGTGCCAGAAGAGCAGCAACGACAAGGCCCCCCTCAACCACCACCGAACGCTAGTGAAGAAGTCTGGGGCGAAAGCTATGAGGATTTCTGGGGTCAAGGCGGCGGCGCTGACCGCAGTGGAGGGTTCGAGAATGACGTAGAGGAAGAAGAGGGGGAAGAAAACGATTGGTTTTGAAGCACCTCTACTGTGTATAAACTGTGTACAAATATTTGATACGAACAAAAATCTGTGGATTTATGTTGTCTACATGGGATGTGTGAGAGTGTGGGCGGCGTTGTTGATGATTTACATTCAAATGTATTTCTCGGACGGTATGTCCGTCATATCCTTTGTACTGTACGATATAGCTAATAGAGACCTTATGTACCTAGGTGAATCCACGTCACATTCCTGAGCGCTATCTCTAGAGGAAGCCCATCTGGCATCCTAGCTTATCGCTCAGCCAGTGGAGAATCTCTGGGGCAGTTGCAAGTTGACATATATATTGATTGTATAATCACAAAAGTTTAGGGCTCAGGAGCGGGGGTTTGCCTCCTAGTTGATCGCCATATTGCTTGACAGTTATTGTATATACACCCTGACTGCTGGCAATTTGGCTAATAGTCCATATCAGTTGTCCGTCTTCTTCATGATTGAGATACTAATGAAATCCAAACACAGCACATGGCAAATGTGCTAATTCAACTACCTAGGAGTGATCTAAATGACAATAGTCGTCTCACTGGAGTCCCTGTTCTTCGCCTTCCGGGAGCTCAGAGAACCGGGTCAAGTACAGGTAGGTATCTTCTTCACGACGGCCGTCTTCCGACGAGAACGTATAGTTGCGGATCAAGCGACACTCCTTTCTGGAACTCAGCGCGAATGCCTTCTCACCGCCTCCGAAACTCTTCTCCGCTGCCGAGAATCTCATCAGGTCGCTTGTCCAAGACTTCGTAGCTAAACTCTTCCCAGGCCCCGAGAGTCACGAATCTGGCAAGTGATCTTAATTCTGGCTTAGGCTGAGGTTTCGATTCCTTCACTTCCGTTAAGCCGATGTCCTGAAAACTCGAACCGAGCTTGCGAAGCCATCTATACACGACAGACGTTAGCTGGGTTTAATTGATTGCAATTTAACCCTAGACCATCATCACATACTCGTAGGACAATCCGGCTGATAGTAAGTACTTCACACCATCATCACGGAAGCTCCGTGTGGCCTCCGCTACGATGTCTGGTCTCGACGTGACAACCTGGTTTCCAGGGACATCAATTTCTAGCCACTGGAGATATCCACCAGGTTCTGTTTCAATTCGATTAGCCTTCCCATGCACATACGCTTAAAAAAAAGTTGGCCTTCTTTTCTCATCCAGAAGACTTACTGAGTAAAGACGTAAGATTCTTCAGTAAGTCGCCAAGATTGTCGTCCCTGACAAGAATCCCAAAGAATCTAATGTGCACAACATTGTATTTCCCAAGCAGATTTTCAGGAATGGGCTCGAGGATATTCAGCGTGGCAAGATTCACGTTCGTTGGTAACCATTCTTTCGGTGGGAATTGCGCCTCGGAGATATCGAAGCCGTCAATCTGCACTGACTTGAGACTCTGCGATACGGAAATTGGCCATAACCTGAACAACAACAAAGAAAAGGGGCGTCATGAGCATATATAAAATTAAAAAAAAATGATGCCTAAGAACAAATATACCGTGCCTGTTCCGATATCTGCAATTTTCGCGTTCTCGTTCACAGGGATATCCGGGTGGAGTAGATAGCCGCATTGGAGCTGTGTCCAATACAGTTGCAGGTCCAGGCTGTTGTTACAATATCAGCAGCGAAAGCCAACAAACAAGATCCCACGAGACGCACCGTGCGGAAGCGGAGGCAGTTCTCCCAAGGAGATACTCATCTTTCTCGGATGCCATTGGAATACCTGCTTCTATGAGGATGAGAATAGGATAGGTAATCTTCTATCACTGTAGTAGATCAATCACAATGGACTTTCTTAGGTGTGTACATGTACATACATATATTACTTTGTGTACACTGGAGAATCACCACTCTATATAGCTTCCTAATGCTGACAGTTTTGGCCCCTACGCTTGAGGGGATTCAGCCTTCTTGATTTGCTTCGACTACATAATGAGGCGGGAGGCCTGAAAACGCAACGTGTATCCATTCATCACTTTTTATCCCCAAGTTCCCTGGCTGCCTGATTTTCCAAAATGAGTCAGAGCATACTACTAGGTGGCCATGTAAGGATAATCGTGAATACGGAGTAATTCTCTATACCCAATTTAGATAGTATGTTGCGGGATAAAATGGCCCTGGCGAGTGTCCCATGTCCATACTGAGGACGGTGTTTGAGGCTCTACTTATCAGAAACTAAGCTACCTACATGAGTAGATCCGCGATCAAAACCATGCCCGCGGGAAGAAATAGCTCGTGATGAGTGATCATTTTGGCGGTTTCCCCGGAGAGGTATCCCGAGAAAAACAAGCCCTGCAACCGAAACGCCAGGATCCCTGAACTGTGCCGAATCAAAGCCGTTCCATCGAATTAGGAAGTCGTGATCGCGATCTCTCGCAATCTGCGCAGCGTCGATCTCGCAGCCGAGGCAGCTGGGGTCCTATCCGGGAGTTAGAGAAGAATTCAGGTATGGATGGAGTGCACGACTCACGAGAGCGTGTATGCGCCACCGGAGATCGTCTTGTTACAGCCCGAGCAGTGCCAGATGCCGACGGCAGCGCGACGAACAGTGTTTCGTCCGCAGAATGTGCTGGACCTGGTTAGCTACGCTCCGCGAGGGCTCGCTGGATCGCTTGACGTACCACGTGTAGCGGGCGTGCTGGGAAATCTCAATACGCTTGACTTGCTTGCGAAGAGAGGCACCGTATCTAGGCCATATGTTAGGTCGAGGGACGGAATCGAAGAGGGGACGTGGAGCGCGCAGCTTCATACCTCGTGCCGTACTTGCCGACAATACCGACCTCTAGAACATTGGTTAGCAAAATCTGAGGCTAGGCTTCTAGGGAAGTTGCCCTTACTCGTTGTGCGCTTCGCCATGGTGTCAAGGTTTGAGACTTCTGAAGTTGGGGATGGTTGAATGTGGTGAGATTTGCTGGCGGAGCAAAAATTGGAAGTTGTCGATTTAGTTTGTGCGTTTGAGTACATAGGCAGACTGACTATTTTAGTCTGGCGACCCGTATTAGTCATCGCTTATTCAGAAAATATTATGTAAGCGGCGCTAATGGCCGTGCCTGCTGCCTGACCCTATATATGACCAAATACATGAAATTGAATTTCATTTTCCTTCTTTACCTCTTATTACCACTAACTGCTTTATAACTGATTATTTACTATTTACAAAATATTTAGTAAAAACTTTCTATTGAGAAACTCCTTTTTACCATTTCAAAAAAAATCGTAAAGGGGGAGGGGAGAAGGGAATGGATGGTAAGGTGGGTTGTAAGAAGAAGGTAAGAAATGGTGAAAGTCAAATACAGGTAATAGGCTGGGTCAGGTTACATAATACCTTCTGAATAAGTGATGACTAATAAGGGTTGCCGAACTAAAATGGTCAGTCAGTTCGCCTGAAACCACCGAGTTTTTCCAAGCGTGGACAGAAAACTAAAAATCTCTAGTAACATGCAAATAATTTGCACCCCCAAATTCGATGCCAAGCCCGCCAGCTCCAAACTAGGCGTAGGTCAGCCCTAGAGCCCTAGGAGCCCTAGGAGCCCTAGGCTGCCTAGGTAAGTCAAAACCCTATATTAGAGGGTGCTGCGTACAGCGCTAAAAACCATTCTATAGGGCACCTATAAGAGATACCTAGAAGGCAGATAGCTGTCCAGAATCACTGACGGTGCGTTCTGAGCATATAATGCTTATTAACCCTTTTGTTATGCTTTACAGCAATACTCATTAAACTTTACCATCAATATCAAGTCTGAATTTAACTTGAGAGAGCATCCTTAGTCTCTCAAATGTTTTGAGAAACTGCTCAACTCTTTATTCAGTATTTGGCCGTATAAAATTGACAGATCTCCCTGTGGAGTGGCAGGGACCGGTCAATGACGCCCTTGAGGGTGAGGAATGTATCTTTGTCGTGGCTCTGCTACCTTATACGTCAAGTGCTCTAGGGCCAGAGAATCAAAAAGGCCGAAACTAGGTGTCTCATACTTCCTCCCAGATATATTTTATACCAGATACTTTCCGACTGCACCAAGGGTTCGGAGCCACATCGCTCCCATGACGACCCTTCTGACGAACAAGATGTGATATCCGTTCATCTCTTGGACGAGCAAAATAAGCGGATCGCTTCTATCCATGTTCACCAGGACGGCACCTCAAAAGGTGACATGGCATTAGTCAGAAAGCGTGGTTTTGACAGCATAGAGTATTGCAACTGTCTTCATGGCTTCGTCATGTTCTGTAAGTTTACAGCTTGCTATGTCTTACACACGGCAAAAGACTGCCCCCATACTCGTATTATCTGCATACCCTCTTTCCTAACAGCAGTCAAGCCATAGCTACCAGATCTTTAGAAAGCCCTTATATGGGATCATGAGGCTGTCAACCAGGCCTCAGACAGCAATTCCTTTGCTGATGGCCGTGTTTCTGGCATCCACTGCAGCATTTTCTGGATAAAATAAAGGAAAGGAAACAAGCAATAAATGATGCTAATTTTATCACAAGACATCACTTCAAATAACCACCTCCAAGGCATTGAGGACATCTCGATTCTTGCCCAAATTGAGGACGTAATGGGGTAAAGGAGTTAAGTAGCAGACCTATATAAACAGCAGATATTTGAGACAACAGGTAGAGAAAAGATGAACTCTCAAGATTTCCCAGGACGCAGCGGCGATAAATATGGCTTTCGGGGTCATGGGAAAAGAGCCAATACCAATCACACAGCACAGCTACAGCGGTCGCCACTTCCTTCTCTATAATTAGCAGCAAAATACCCACTCATCAACTTGGCATAGTACAGTGATATCATGATGTCATCTTGTCACATTAAAAGCGTGTAAGATCATCCACAAAGAATATTGCAGCAGGTAATAAGCCCAAGATTTAAAAGTTCACTGCTATCATTAACACAATCATTTTGTGTTGGTTTTCCAGATGAGATTTTTTTTAGTACATATACAAGTTACAGTTAAGTTCGTTAAAAAAGACTCACATGGCCAATGGTAATCCCAAATCACGGGAACTGATAATGATGATGGGAAGTGAGCCTCCAGCCCTAGAACGGCAAGGGGATCCGGACGACCTGCAGATCTTCCGGTACCTACTAGGTGGAATGTATCGTTTATACCTAAATCAGTATAGCGTATCCGATGGTCAAAAATATCACGAGACCCACTGCTCTCTCCGGTCCCTGACCGCCTTCCGGTTATAATATCGGCCTGGACGGTGGCGTGTGGGGAGTGCCGTCCTACAGTCCCGACGGTGCCAGTACCTTCCCTCGCAATCTACGGAGTAAAGCTCCCTAACCGACTGCATCGACTGCATCCACCCCACCATCGAGCCCGGATTCAATCAATCGAACTCCTTCGACCTGTTTCCTCGAGCAGAGGAGTGTCGTTCCATCATATTGGACTGTCTCTACCTCCTCGTCGAGTCTCTTGTCATCTGTCCTTTCACCGCCTTCATTCACGGACTCTTAAGATACCGCAAGAGCGTTGGGTATTGTCTCGCGTATTAAAGACTAAACTCCTTTGAACGTCCTCCAGCAATGGCCACAAGCGTTGCGCAGAAGCGCCTGTTCCACGAATACAAGAACCTATCCACCAATCCGCCCGAAGGCATCACCGCAGGGCCCGTCAACGAAGATGACATGTTCCACTGGGAGGCCCTGATCCAGGGACCTGAGGGCACGCCGTACGAAGGAGGAGTCTTTGCGGCGGAGCTGAAGTTCCCAAAGGACTATCCGCTGAGTCCGCCCACGATGAGATTCGTGGGAGGCGGAGTCTGGCATCCGAATGGTGATTGTCTTGGATATCTGGTCTCTTTTGCTTCGTTTCAGTCTGCGTCCGGCTAACATTTGGCTTCTGTAGTATATCCCAACGGCACCGTCTGCATATCGATCCTGCACCCTCCAGGTGATGATCCAAACCACTACGAGCATGCCTCGGAACGGTGGTCGCCCATCCAGAGCGTCGAGAAGATCTTGATCTCCGTCATGAGCATGTTGGCGGAGCCCAACGACGAGAGTCCTGCTAATGTCGAGGCCGCCAAGATGTGGCGTGAACGGCGAAGCGAATATGAGAAGAGGGTCCGGGAGGAAGTGAGACGGGGTTTGGGTTTGTGAATTCTTTTTCTCCTGCTGGTCGACCTTGGCATAGCTAGAAAGATCGGTATTTTGTCTGTTCTGGTACAGTTATGCTTTTGTCCGTCTTTTTTTAATCACTTGTTTTGGGCATTGCAATGATCATGGAACGGCGCATATTTTGGTAGGGGCAGACATTATGGTGTTTGGACGGAGAGAGCAGTATACCTTGGTGGGCTTATCGAGGTTCTCCGCACTCATCATAGTCATCTCCTTGTTTTTCATCTGCTCATGTACATACCACTGTCTATAATTCGCATTCCGGGAAGTTGAAGACCTGCTCTTCAGCAGGGGTTGAAAGACGATCCAACACAACCATTTTACGGTCAATCCAACCTTCCAGGCCTCCTTCTCTTTCATACAGAATTTCCGTCTCGGCCTTCAAATTCAACATCAGCATCGTCTGCAGCTCCGCCCGCCACCCAAGCTCCGGTCCATCTTCCGCAAAAGCCGGGCTGTTCATTAGCATGGCCCGAGCCCTCTTCCAGTCTCTCGAGCTTAAGGGAATCAGGGCGTCATCTCCCTGGGTGTCCGCCCCGGCGACCGCGTCCGAGATGCGTACACCAAGCCACTGCAGACCGGGGGCATTGAGTCGGGCACTCTCGTGCGCGTGCGCCATGGAGCCGTATTTGTATGTGGACATGATGGCCATCCCGTCAGGGTCCCCATCGACCAGTGCGTAGAAGCGTGGAGGAGTCACGACGCCGAATTTTGACGGCCGATCGCTATTTCTTCTATGGCCCGTCTCAGAAAGCAGGTGGACGAAGGTTCGAGTACAGAGATCGGGGTAACCTTTGCCCTGGAAAGAAGGAGGGGAAACCGTCCAGTTGAGCAGGTGAGGGATGCAAAAGAAATAGTACTGCATCGTTGAAGCTAGCTTACAGTGATCAAGATCCCTTTTCCAACGGCGGAATTCATATGGTACCGGTTTCTGACGAGCCTGCGCAGGATTGCCTACAAGCATAATCAATCTGATTAGTTCTGGGGTGTGAAAACGCCTCAATAAATATACCCAGGTGTCCATGATAAGTATACTATTTTATGGAGTATCTGCATGCCTCTTTCTCTACGACAAGAACCCAGTTTGCTTCCGAAATGTCAATGCTGTCGATGTCTTCCAGTCGCGGGATAAGAACATCCTAAATCGGAGGTTGGGAGTTAGCATTTTTATCGAGTTGTCAGAAGCAGAGCGAATATTTTGATACTTCAGACGATGATCCCGTTCCTACATCTAATAAGGTCTGGGTTTTCGTCGTCAGGCGGTAGTAACCTGCAGTCAGGCCCTTTGCGACGGAAGCCTTTCCGCCATTTTTTTATCAGTAACGTATGTGTATGCACTGCGCACGGAGTGATATATCCCTAAAGAGAAATCTGCATATATAGCCCTGGAGGGTACTGCACATACCACATGCAAAGCAGCTCGGTCCACGCCAATTGTGTAGGCAAAATCATCGATGAGCGTGTCCACAATCTTCTGGGAGCCGAAAAGGGCCGGATCGTTGTAGTAAATGTCCCTTAGAAGCCATTCCATTTTGGAGTCAGTATCCATTTAGAAGGAAAGACAATGAGAATGAAATGCTTGCTGAGTTTAGACAGGAATGCCAAATAGCACCTTTTCGTAATCACGGAGTCGTCCATGATGGCTCCGTAGATCAGGGAGATGACGCGCAGGGAGGTACCTAGACCTTTATCTCAATATCACCATCCCACGTAAAAATGTGAAGTCTCTTCATACTGAATTTCCACGTTTCATACGTAGTCTTCCCGGGCCATGAATACGTCGTGTAGATCTCGGGTCCAGTAGCTGTAACTCCAAGGGCTCCCCCTCCTTCTTCGTCGAGGGGACTAATGCGGAATACACGGTCTCTCTGGAATCTGTGCTTGATGGTAATGGATGCACGGGCATTGGGGTCCATTAGATCGTTCAGGATAGTAGTTATGAGGGAGCGGATGAACTCCGCTGCTGGACTGCCTCTAGCTGATGAAGAAGAGGAGGACATGGACAGTGTAGTATGTGCTGTAGATATATTGAATACATTCAATTCAGTATTGGGAGTGGGAATGGATAGATACAAAATCGCAGTGTTTTCAAAAGCAAAGAGAAAGTAAGGAGTCTTCTGGCGACAGAGATAGATGATTGCTCTAGAACAGATTTTCCTGCTTTCAGCAGCCGTCGTGTTGTCTGGTGGTCTCGTGACTCTGCCTCTTCTGATGCAGTGTTTCTCGACTCGTCCAGGCTCTACATTCCCCTTCAACCTTGTCATCGGACGTTGGCAGAATATTGGAAAACTGCACTGCTTCCTCTGACAAGGGAGATTCGATTGAGACTTAGCATAGAGAAGCGTCTATCTCGATATAGCTTGCTTGACTGACAACTAAGTCCTACACCCAGATTCTTGTTGGAGGAAGAGATGTTTTCTGCATCATGTGCCCCCTTGACGTTAACAATGAAGTACACGTCTCAGTTAACACTCATATGTATTCGATGAGAGCCACACCGTGTGTACTTCAGATATCAGGAATTTAGGAATTTCAACAGAGGTAAAGTTCTGACATTTTCACATGTTCTCGCATGTGATTACCCCTGATGAGTCAGCAGGGATCTTCACACCGCTAAACCTTACAGCCGCAACTCCTCCGTACACGCATCGATCATACCTGGCAGCCACTCGCCTTTCTTTTGCTTCCGGCCATTTTCTCATCTGCAGTTCGCGTGATGGTTTGGAATTGAGCCGTTTCGAGCTGTACAACTGACAGGGCTTGACAACATGGGAGCGACGCGAGCAAGCCAGGACCACATCGGTCGTTGGAGGACTTCCGCCAATGGCCATCTTTCAACGGATGCCAATGGCGACGAAAAGACCGACTATTCAAGATGGAGGTTGCTTGACGACGACGGTCGCCAGACATGGCATTACTTGGAATCAGATGAAGAAAATGAAAAGTGGCCCCAGAGCGTCGCGGACAAATATTTCCTGGGACTTCCAACGGTAAACTAAACTCGCTGCATTCATGCCACTCCGGCCGACTCTAATTTGATTTGTCAGGACTTGCCTGATCTGCCACCCGCCAAAACTCCATTGCAAGCAGCGGAGAATGGACTCACGTTTTTCTCCAAACTGCAATTGCCCCCAGGGAACTGGGCCTGCGAATATGGCGGTCCGATGTTCCTGCTACCAGGCATAGTCATCACCTGGTATGTCACTAACACGCCCATCCCCCCCGAGTATGCTGTCGAGATCAAGAGATATCTCTTTGCTCGACAACATCCTGTGGATGGAGGATGGGGGCTGCACATTGAAGGTCACAGCTCAGCCTTCGGCACGGCGATGAACTATGTAACGCTGCGCCTCCTGGGAGTGAGTGAAGAGGACCCTCGCCTAGTCAAGGCACGAGGTTTTCTGCACAAACTTGGCGGTGCCATCTATGCACCTCACTGGGGGAAATTCTGGCTCAGCATTCTCGGCGTGATGGAGTGGGATTGTGTGAACCCTGTTCCTCCAGAGTTCTGGTATGTACATACCTGTTAGCCCCTACGCGCCCCATTCTCTAACTTTGGAATTTCCCAGGTTGCTGCCCGACTGGGTCCCGTTTGCGCCGTGGCGGTGGTGGATTCATATTCGTCAGGTCTATCTTCCTATGTCCTACTTGTGGTCCAAGAAATGGAGCCATCCCCTGGACCCGCTGACGAAGCAGCTTCGAGAAGAGCTGTATACGCAGCCGTACGAGTCCATCAATTTCGCTACCCACCGCAGCTCGATTGCTGAGACAGACAACTACTACCCGAAGACCTGGATTCTGAACCTCATTAACTGGCTTCTGGTTGTCTTGTGGATTCCATTTTTTCGCTGGTCTTCGTTGGTCAAGCGTGCAGAGGACTGGGCTTGGGAGCTGATCCGGATGGAAGATGAAAACACCGACTATGCCGGACTGGCTCCTGTGAGCAACCCCATGAACTTTGTCGCCTGTTATGTCCACGATGGGCCAGACAGCGAGTCTGTCCGTCGCCATCGGGAGACTCTGCATGAGTACATGTGGATGAAAAACGAAGGAATGCTAGCCAATGGCACCAATGGTGTTCAAGTCTGGGATACGGCTTTTGCTACGCAGGCCATTGTTGTTGCTGGCTTTGCTGACGATCCCAAGTGGCGACCAATGCTCACCAAGGCCCTTGAGTTCTTAGATAACCATCAACTCCGGGAGAACGTACCGAACCAGGAGAAGTGTTACCGTCAGCATAGAAAGGGAGCGTGGCCCTTTAGCAACAAGACGCAGGGTTATACCGTCAGCGATTGCACAGCTGAAGGGTTAAGATCGACTTTACAGCTTCAGGAAGTATACGGATTCCCCAAATTGATTTCGACAGAGAGGCTTAAAGACGCAGTGGACTGTCTGCTCCTGATGCAAAATCCCTCTGGAGGTTTCAGCGAGTATGAGAGCACCCGAGGCTCGCCCAAGCTGGAATGGCTAAATGCGGCTGAAGTGTTTGGAGGGATCATGATCAGTTACGACCATGTCGAGTGCACGACGGCGTCTGTTACCGCCCTGTCATTCTTCAGCAGGTTTTATCCGGACTATCGAGCCGATGAGATCAAGGCCGCCAAGCTCAAGGCAGTACAGTATATTAAGCGAGTTCAAAGAAAGGATGGGAGTTGGTATGGGTCTTGGGGCATCTGCTTCACATATGCGGCTATGTTTGCTCTTGAGAGTCTTGCCAGCATCGGGGAGACCTACAGCAACAGCGAATACGCCCGTCGCGGCTGCGAATTCCTTCTGTCCAAGCAGAAAGAGGATGGCGGGTGGGGTGAATCTTATCTCAGCAGTGAGAGACATGTGTACACCCAGCATGAGAAGTCCCAGGTCGTGCAGACAGCCTGGGCCTGCCTGGCACTGATGGAGGCCGAATACCCGCACAAAGAACCAATCCGCAAGGCCATGAAGTTGATAATGTCTCGCCAGCAGCCGAATGGCGAATGGCTTCAGGAGGCGATTGAGGGTGTTTTCAACCAGTCGTGGTACGTACTCAAGGGGTAGATTGACTGCAATGTCCTTGCTAACGTATATAGTATGATTTCTTACCCGAACTACAAGTTCTACTGGCCCATCCGAGCTCTTGGGCTATATGCCAAGAAATTTGGCAACGAGGAGCTGCTTTGAGATGCTGTCAGTCGTCAAACAAGTCATTAATATAATAATGCGCTGTAATCATAATGTAATGATGTGAAATTCGTCCGAGGAATCTACACTATCAATGTGATACCCTTGCAAATGACCTCATCTGGTCTCCAAACTTCGGTCTAGCAAGTGGTAGATCAATCATATAATTCAGCAGCCGGACCAATGCACCAGCATTCTGGATCTCATCCGAAAAATAATTCAATCTGTACTGTTGCTCTAGATAATTAAATCGGTTGCTGATAGCTAGGGAATCACGTGTTGGGCAGAGCTCCGAGCTCCCCGCAGCTGCGGAGAAAGCCATCGAAAGGCGGTAGAACATCCAATAGTGTGATATGATCTAATCACGCTTTCAACAACAACAAATATCCTGGTTGTTGTTAGGTAGTCTATGAATTTTTCTCAATCTCTCGCTCCTTGAGCGCCAATTCTCACTGAAGTTCCTCCCCCCATCTCTCCCGAAATCATCATTCAGAACCTCACATGTCCCCACCTAGACACTGAAGCTGGACGCTGCTCACCGAGCAAGAACGTGTTTACAGACGTTGACTGAAGAACTTCCAGAGAGTGTATTTCTAGTGCGATGAACGCCGCTACACAGGGCGACAAAGCGATCGCAAATTCCGACTGGCCCGCGGCCATCAAACACTTCACCAATGCCCTGATCGAACTACCCCGCGCGCCGAGCTATTACATCAAGCGGTCGACGGCGTACTCGCGTCGAAAGCCCGCGGACGGAGGACCGGATTTCCAGGCCGCCCTTCGCGATGCGGAGATCGCCCTCGTGCTCGCTCGGGAGCGCGCCAAGCGCGAGCTCATTCTGGACGCGCAGATGAGGCGTGCGATCACATTGTTCCAGCTCGAACGGTACGGCGACGCGGCGTTTGTCTTTGACATCGTGAAAGAGAAGATCGACTCGGGGCGTCCCTCCAAGGATAAGTCGGCGCAGATGCAGGCTGCGATGGGGCAGCAGCGGTCGTTGGAGAAGCACGAACAGGAGCTGTCCATCTGGACCGTCAAGGTTAAAGGGAAACTCAGCAAACTGGATCCGAACAGTGAGAAAGCAGCCGTGACGGTCAAGGAGTATCCGGAGAATCTCGAGGTTCCGGGAGAAGAAGAGCTTAGGAAGATCCTGAAAGCTCAGCTTGCGGGAGAAACAGGCGCTGGTGGTGAGCCGTCTGGGGAAAAGGCCGAGACAACAACAACCACCACTACGAATGAGCCATCTGCCGATAAAACCCAGGAGGCGAAGCTAGATGCAACCGGTCCGGGCTCGTCTGCACCACTGTCAGCGGGTTCTGGTGCTTCTCCTGAAAAGATCCGGCATGAGTGGTATCAGTCGAATGATTCGGTGGTTGTGACCCTGTATGCCAAGGGTGTTCCAAAGGATAAATTGGACGTTGATCTTCAAAGCAATTCGGTATGTTGCAGCATATACATCATGTCCATTCTGATGACACTAATTGGGGGAAAAAATAGATTTCTATTCAATTCCCGCTTCCGTCAGGCGCCGTGTTTGCCTTCACGCTCGATCCCCTGTACGCTTCTATCGACACGACTCAGTCCAAGGTCGCCGTGTTGTCTACGAAAGTTGAGATCGTGCTCCGCAAACAGACACCTGGTCAGAAATGGAGTGCCCTAGAAGCTTCATCGACGTCAGCGACTCTGGCAGATCCTTCTACCGCTACCAATAACGCTGCGGGCTCTTCCACCTCGACCACCACCAGCAGCAGCAAGCCCAGCGCTCCCGCTTATCCAACATCGTCCCGGCACGGAGTCAAAGACTGGGACAAACTAGCAATTGACCTCACAAAGAAGAAGAAGGACAAGACGAAGTCAGGTGCCACCAAAGGCAAAGACAAAGACAAGGGTGACGACGACGCAGCCGCCGAATCCGACGGCGCCGAATCCATCGACTCCGACTACGGCACCGGCGACCCCGTCGACGCATTCTTCAAGAAACTGTACGCCAACGCCGACCCGGACACGCGCCGCGCCATGGTGAAGAGCTACTACGAAAGCGAAGGGACGGCGCTGAGCACGAACTGGGAGGAAGTGAGCAAGGGGAAGGTGCCGGTTCGGCCGCCTTCTAGTGATTAATCAAGCCTCCTTCTTGCGAACTCCATGACTTTTGATTGAGCGAGGGAGGTTGCATTTGCTTTCTTCCTTATTCTTTTTTTTCCCTTGCTTGCTGGTACTAATTCATAAACCACATCAAACTGCATGTAAACGGGGCATGGAGTCTGACGGATTTTTCATTTCATTTTTTTTCCTATCTGAGTAATTTCGCTAGCGACAGACATAGGGCCGGCTGTTTCTGTTTTCACTTTTGTTTTTCTCAGTTGCTTGCTTTGCTTTCAGGATATGTTCTTGATAGAGATGAAAATGAAAGTGAAAATCGAAAATAATAATTCAAATCATTCATATCGTTCGTATCCTTTTTCTAGGTAGTATACAGCAAAAGATCGGAATCGAGATCTGATCCGGATCTTGTAAAGAGAGATCTATATACAAAAGATGTATAGTACTGTACTGTACATCAATTCATATTTCAGACATCCCCCCTGATTTAAAAAAAAAAGGAAATTATCATTATTATCGACGCTCATATTCTTCTTCCTCTTCGGTATCATCACCGCTGTCATCGTTATCATCCTTTCTATAGAGAAAGAATTGTACGAAAATCGCCATGTCCAACAGTAACGTCCCCAGACTGCCCAGTAACCAAGACAGGTTGACAAGGATGTACCGGCCATAGAGGGCAGCGGCCTCGCCGGGCTGACAGCGCGGCGCCGGCTTCTTGGAGACCAGAAGTTCAACTTGTTCTTGCTCTCGTGCACCGCATACAGGCGAGTACGCGAAGATGGACAACACATACGTCAGATTGCCGATGCAGGCAAAGAGGAAGAAGAGCAGGGACACGCCCTCGGTCGACTTGCGGCGGAAGTTGAGAAGTAGTTGAGGGAGGCGGGAGCCAAGATACAAAACGGCGCAGAGGTAGCCGAAGACCTGGCCCAAGACGTCGAAGGAGAGGGGGTCGTGATCTGGTTCTGGTTTCTTGGCGTCCTTACGATGGCTACCGCCAGAGCTCACGTACCATCCTAACACCCCTGCAGCACAGACAAGAGCGATAGCAAACGTGTTGAAGAGGACGGTCTGTAGGGTGGACAGACGTCGTGCGGGACGTGCAGATCCAACGCCAGCAGTCGAAGATGACGGCGGTAAGGGGTCGACGAAGGGAGTCGCAGGCGACAGATGGGTTCCGTCGACGTGATGGGAGCGCTGGTGAGGCTGGAGATCTCCTGATGAGATCCGCTGCGATGACGCTGTCGTGTGGATATGACCATTGCCATTGCCATTGCCATTACTCAACAGTGCCGTGCGTTCCGTCGGCTGGTATCCTTCGCCGTTCTCTGCGCTAAAATCACTATACCCAGACCCCGGCCTGACCTTCTTCGTCGCGACCTGGTCCGACAGGGTAAAACCCCGGTAATAGAAGCATTGGCCCAGCAGCACGATATCCGCGAGGGTGTAGTACACCGCCAGGATGATCATGGTGGGCAGGACGCCCTGGAGTACGGCTCCTAGAATATTGAAGACATCTCCGGCCAGCCAGACGATGATGAAAAGTAAGGACAGGCCATCGGCAGACCCGCGACGAAAATTTTCGATGATCTGTGGGGAGAAGACGACGACCCAGCAGGCGATGGAGATGGAGCTGAAAGAAGAAGCGCAATTGATATTAGGTCAACAAACTTCGTTCATTCTTAGTATGGAAGAAACCTGGCAAATTATAAAAAAAATTACATGAGTCTTGCAAAAGTCTGACAAGCAATAATGCTCCCGACTCATTGAACATCAATTACTACTCCGGGAAAAAAGGGAAGAAGGAAAGAAAGAAACAAAAAAAAACCATCAAAACATACCCAAGAATGCCGCTCAAGGCCTCAATGTCAATATCAACTGCTTGTGAGGGAAACATAGTGTGCCCAGACTCGGTGGCATAGACATCAGTAGTCCTGTCGACTCCGACGTAGAGATGCGCGGTAAAGACGGGAATTATCGCATCCAAAGAGAAAAAAAAAGAGAGAGAAATATGGAATTAATGAATATATAACCACAGCGTCCTCCAGTATGGCCAACTGATACGAACACACACCAATTGGACTAAATCGAGAACAAAAAAAAAACAAGAACAAAGAAAAGAAAAGTAAAAAGAAATTGAACCAACAACCCCCGCCCAGAGAGAGCCTTAGCCAAGCGGAAAAACGATGGATGAGTCAATGACGTGCACCGAAAAGTTTCTTTCTTTCTGCCGCAGCGGAATGCGGAACCCTGGAAAGTCACGTGGGAATGGGATTTCCTTTTCCGGGACGAAGAATCTGGGGAAAGTGCATATATTAAGCCTGGAAAGGTTTAGCGTGAGATGGATCGGATGAGGTCCCTGATAAACTTAACCCGAATTAGGTAAATCGGATTATCCTGCTAGACCAGTGGTACAGTACATCTACGTTTACCTACCGGTTTTCATTTACAACAGAGTAAGGTGATTAATCCTCATGTATCAATCATTTACGCTTTCGCCTTCTATTTTTTTTAAAAAAGGAAAAGGAAAAAAAAACTACTATTATGATCCTAATGTAAAGTTCTCGGATTTAACCGATCTTGTCCGAAGCTCAAAGCGAATATCGGGAAAAAAAAATACAATCTTCACGGATCTGGCTTGTGGGATCTCAAACTGAGCCAGGGTTGAGCTGTTGCCTGGAGTATTTCCTCATTCTCTTCATTGACGACTCATTAGACGTTATTGCATGAGATAAGCCGAGAATTCTGAACATGCATTTACCATAGTCATTCAATGCCTTGCATACCCGCAAAAAAGGTGGTTGCTTCATCCTGCTAGATATTGACAGGTGATACCAGTCCCTGCTTACCAGAGTGATCCTAGAGCCTAGAGTCCAGCCTTCGATTTGACAAGAGCCTCCAGCTTGTCCTGCATTTCGCAAAATATGTTAATTGCCTGAAGTAATGTTAGTAAAATAAATCCAAGCTTGCTTATGTAGGTGAAAATAGGTATTTACCTGCGTCAGCTTTTCCTCCCCCGCACCTTTCTGCTCTTTAGAGAGCGCTAGCCGATACGCACTAGGATCGTTCACATAGGAGACCTTCGAGGGCACCTCGACCGTGGACAGGTCTCTGTCGAAGAGGGACTGTGTTGTCGGTACGGATCCAGGCTGAGCCAGCTGCTCGAGAAGAGGAGGGGAAATGGTAATGTGATCCACTCCCGCCAGGGAAAAGATCTCTTCAGTCGACGTCAAACTGGCTGGCATGACCTGAGTTTTGGCATTAATGGACTTGAAATATTGCTGGATGGAGACGCAGAGCGAAAAGAGCTTGTTTGGATCGGTGAATCTAGCTCGCTGTGAGTAGAGTCCAACATATTTAGAACATCAAAAAGAATAGAAAGACTGACCCTGGTTCGAAATGAACCTTGAGCTGGTTCACATATGGCGCGACATATGTGCAGCCCACTTCGGCAGCCAGCATTGCTTGCGTGAGGGTGAAGAGGGTCGTGGCCAAAGTGCGAATGCCAGCCATCTCGAGAATCCGGCAAGCCATCATGCCTTCCCATGTGCTAGGGATCTTGATGCTGATTTGGGTTACATCAAAGTTGGGCTCGAAGAATTTGAAAAAGTAGAAAATCCCTGGTAGCATTGTCTTAGCTAAACAGCACACATATACCTGCGGGAGAAACTCACGAAACGCGTTCGCGACTGTCTTTTCGGTGGAGTACGCATAGTAAGGGTTTGTCTGCACATGAACCCGTCCGCTGATATTGGGAACCATCTTCAACGCCAGCTTCACCATCTAATAGTCGGAACTTTGTCAGACACTGTTTCTATCAGTAGATACAGCAATCCACGTACCGCGATCTCGACTGCTATCTCTTCCATGGTGACTCCCTCAAAGTAGTGGTATTCTGAATTGTGCTCTTTGGCAACAAATTCTGTAGCTGCACGGACGGCATCTGCAAGCAGCTGTTCGTGTTTTGGCTTCGATAGTTCAAAAAAGGCGATGGCCTGTGTATTTCGCGCTGTGTCAATAAACAGTTCGATTTGTGGACAAAGGACAGGAAATACCTGGTTCGAAGTGCAGTCTTTGAATGGACCGAGCTTCTTTGCAACTGATATCGATCAATATTCAGCAACGTTCGGAGAAACACACTGAAGCAGAACCGAGATGGATGAGAAAGGAATACCATCTTCATCCAAAGTATCACAATCCACCAAGCTTTGAGCCCGAATGGCATTCAATCCTGTCTTTCCTGAGGCCATAATGGCAACTGACCGGACGACGAGACGATGAGAAAGTTAAAAGGGCTCAGTTGAGGGGAGTTCAATGTTTAGATAAGCTCGAAAGGCAGAAATGTCAGAAAGGATATGAAGGTGTAGTTAGTGGACGTGAGTGAAGGACGTGTATAGATTCCTCTTTTTATTTTATTTTAGTCGAAAGTGAGTTAAGTAACAACAATGCTTCCCAAAATGACAGGTCTACCGACGCGATCTAGATCTTCCCCGCTGCTATCCCACTTCCTTCTTTGGGCTGCTGACCGGATGCCTGCCGATCAGACGTTCCTCTTATCGGCATTCGGGGAAGTACCCCCCGGAGTTCTTCCGAGAGAACCGTAAGTGCATACAACGTAAGATTAGGCTGTTTTAATGCAAGTGATGAAGTTAGGATCAGTTTCAATGCAAGTACTGAAGCTTGGATCATGTAATCTAAACCGCGGAATGATATCGTAAATGTCTACAACCAAGTCAGGAGACGCCAAAGGTTGTATTTACCTAACAGAGTATGAAACAAATTCTGAACTTCCATTTCCAGCCCGAAAGACAGTATACATTACATGATCGGCCAATACCCTTTTTCCTAACGCCCACCAGATGCGAAAAAAACACCAGTAAATACCTAGGTAAGCCTTACAAATCTCGTTCAACCTGCCGACTGGGTATCTATTTTGCCCCCATATTACTGGCCAACCAAGCTTCATGCGCCTTCTTCTGCCTCTCCCAATCCTTACGGAGCTTCTTGGCACGGCTCTTGGTAATCTCTTGGCCGGCTGCGTCGTGCGTCGGGATGCCGTCTTCATCCCAAGCACTAAATTCAGCAGTCCGGTACATCTCCAGGTGACTGATCCGGCCCTTTTCCGCCTTTGCCAGGGCCTCCTTCTCCCTCTGTTCTCTCTCAAGTTGCTTCTGGCGAGCTCGGGCGGCCTTTTCTTCCCGAGCCTGGATCAGCTCCTTCGTCACCGGCCTGACTAGTGCCGGCAGATTGTCTCGATCTTCGAGATAGACTCCGAGATCGAAGAGGTCGACGTCACGAAGTCGATCGCAAAGACTCAAAATTTCTTTCCCGAGATTGTCAGATTGTTCGAGAGAGGAGACTTTGGTACGGAAATCCGACAAGACATTGGCGTATGGCTTGGCCTCCTCTGGGACTTCTTGCTCGGGTTCCCGACTGCTGTCAACAATCTCCTTGATCTTCTCTGCCGAGAGACCCTCTTTCGACCGAGCCAGTTGACGGAGCGAGTCGCGCATGGCCGAAAGAGGGTACAGATACGGCTTCGCCACCTCGGGCACATCGATCCCGGACCAGCCAATTTCTGGACTGTCAGGTTTTGCAGAACCATTCAAACCAAATATGTTAACCATTGAGGTCACCCATCTCGCGACAGCTTCAACATGCTGAGGGTTCAAAGTCGACTTGTCCGCGCTGTTATACTTGGAAATGAGTTCAGATATGGCAGACATCGCACCAGGCGTGTTGAACGAATCGCAGAGGTGCTCATGGACAGCCGCTTTGGCCTCCTCAAGAGCAGCAGCAAGAGATTCGTCTGTACCAGATGTCGGGACCTGGAAAGTAGAGGGATCCTTCATTTTGATGAAGAAGTTGTTGACTTTGTCCTCCCACGCATTTCCAGCATTCACGAGCTCCTCCGTGATCTCAATACCCTCTCTCCATCCGCCAAGCAAGAAGACGATACGCAAGCTTCTTGGCGTCCAGTCTTTTCGCTCCAGAGCTTCACGAATTGTCGTAAAGTTTTTCAAGGACTTTGACATCTTCGATCCTTGAATTGAAAGATGACCCATATGGAAGAAGTAGTTCACCCATTGGCAGTTATTATGGTCATGGGCCCAGTAGGCTTCACTCTGGGCCAGTTCATTATCGTGATGGGGGAAGGCAAGATCAATACCCCCAGAGTGGATATCAATCTGTTTGCCCAGCTTCGCTGAAGCCATTGCAGAGCATTCAATGTGCCATCCAGGTCGTCCTTTGCCCCAGGGACTCTGCCAGCTAGGCTCGCCCGGTTTGGATGCCTTCCATAGCGCAAAATCAGAGGGCGACCGCTTTTCCGTCGTCTTGCTGATCAACGCGCCTTCACCTTCAGCCACCAGTTTGTTGTCTGATCGACTCCAAGGTTCCAGCCTTGCGTAGGGGTGTCCAGCAGCCTCAAAGGCTTGAATATCAAAGTAGACAGAGCCGTCTGATGTGACGTACCCGAACTTGTTCTCGACAATGCGCTGCACGAAATCGGCAATCTCCGCCCCATACTCAGTGACCCGAGTGATTTCGTCAGGATCAAGAACGTTCAGCTCCCGGACATCTCTCATGAACCGCTCTTCATATTTCTTTGTCAGTTTGGTAAATATAGAGTGGTCATCCCCATTAATAGATGACCCCTTCAACTTGTCCAGGTAGGGAAGAAGAACGTCTTGGGCGTTTGTGTAGAAGGTTTCACTGGAAATTTCGGTAGAGCTTTCTGCTTCTGCGATAGCCTTCGCCGCAGAGGCTACAGTCTTGATGTGCATCTTAACCTTGGCCTCATCGTCTCCGGGTTTCTCATGTCCGGGAAGCGGGCCGCCATTGAGCACAACAGCGTAAACCTTCTCCACCTCTTCCTGGTACTTCGCAGGTGGCAGCTCAGAGTCTAAGAGCGGCAAATTCTTCTCCAAATATGCTTTATATGCCAGATTTGCCGTTTGGAGGACTTCCGCATCGATTGTAGGATGTTCGGCCATAAATTGTGAGAAGAGGTGTTGTTGTCGCCCTCGAAGAATAATCTAAGGCACATGTCAGCAAAAGTAATTGTCCAGCACACAATGGGATAAACCGACCTTGTCATCCACATCTGTTATATTCATGACGAATTTGACATCGAATTTGAAATAGTCGCGCAAAATGCGCCGGATAATATCTGTGCTGACATAGTTCCTGGCATGGCCCAAGTGCGCATCGTCATAAACGGTGGGCCCGCAAGCGTACCAGGTGACTTTTTTCCCTTCAGGATCGATAGGGATGAATGGGACTTTGGATCGCGTCAACGAGTTCCAAACTTTCAGGGGAGGTAATCGAGAGCTGGACTCGGGGTGTAAGGTCGGCTGCTGCCACGCGGGCTGCTGGCGGACGGTAGCCATTCTCCTGAAGAAAATGAAAGCAGAAATGGATGGAGACCGCGATTTGTACAGATACGTCCAGGTAAAGGCGAATCGCCCGGGAGGAAGTGTCATAAATGAAGGACGGGGAGGTGATTAAGGGTGGAGGAGGGGCGATTCGCGCAAGGAGGGGCTTGGTGACTCAAAAGAGAAGCAACAAAAAAATAAGACCGATCGCATCAACAATGTTCTCGCCCCCAAGAGCGCTGAATGGCTGGCCTTGGCTGCGGAGGCGGGAGAGCCATGCCCTAAGCCCTACTAGTCTGCTTTGGGCAAGCTACAAGAACAGAAGTTTTTGGATAAGGCTTCAACGGCTTCAACTTTTCCGCTGGAACACCACATCGGCTTGGATTTCGCTCCAGAGGGATTGTCAGGTTATTGTTTGGGAGAACAGCGTGTGTCACAGTTTACTGGATCTATAAAGCGATCCTCGCCATGCCTTCGCCCTTTCTCACACCGGGGTCCTTGTCCCGGGCGGACGAGCTGGCCGTCCTTCATCTCCGCAGAGACCACCTCATCCCCACTATTTTGCGGACGTACGATGATGAGAATTTAGGATATGACGAGGGTAAGGTCACGAATACCCGTTTCGGTTCATTCCCACACAGCACCCTCATTGGAAAGCCGTGGGGCGCACAGATTGTCGCCTCCAAAGTCGACACCGGATCTCGAGGGCGCAGACTGGCACAGAAACCGAGTGGTGATGGACAACAGCAACAGAAGCGCAAAGCAGAGGAGCTAGATTCGCCGAGTATAACAGACGAGGCAAAATCTTCCCCGAAAGCGGCCGTTGCGGCGGAAAGCGGCTTCATTCATCTGCTTGCTCCAACACCCGAATCGTGGACTGCATCTCTTCCGCACAGGACGCAGGTTGTCTACACCCCAGACTACAGTTACATCCTTCACAGGCTTCGCGTGCGGCCTGGTAGCACTATCATTGAGGCTGGCGCCGGAAGTGGTTCGTTTACACATGCGGCGGCTCGCGCCGTATTCAACGGGTATCCCACGGATCAACCGCCCTCCAAAAAGCGGAGATTGGGGAAAGTCTGCAGCTTTGAATTCCACGCTCAGCGAGTTCAAAAAATCCAAGAGGAGATTAAGCAACATGGATTGGATGGGCTCGTCGAAGTGACACACCGTGATGTCTACAATGACGGCTTCCTTCTCGGGGATCCAAAGACCGGCCGATCGCCGAAGGCCAATGCTATTTTCCTAGACCTACCAGCCCCCTGGCTGGCCCTCAAACATCTCGTCCGAAATCCACCATCAGGGTCCGAATCGCCACTAGATCCTTCTTCACCTGTTCACATATGTACGTTCTCACCTTGCCTCGAGCAGGCACAGCGAACCATCAGCACTCTGCGACAATTCTCGTGGCTATCAATATCTATGGTGGAGGTCAACCACCACCGCATTGAGGTCCGACGAGAACGGTACGGGCTAGATGCCGAAGGCGTACGCGGTGCAGTGGTGTTCCCTAAAACAGTAGACGAAGCCGTCTCGAAACTGCGATCGATCGAAGAACATCAGAAGGAATATCGCAGGATTCTGAATCAGCAAAGAGACGGGGCTGTTACGCCCGAAGTTCAGATAAAAAAGGAAGATGAGAATGAGAATGAAAGCAGCAGCGCGGAGCCTGCTGAGGCTCCTTCATCTCAGTCACAGTCACAGACCCCAGCATACGAGCTGGGCCGCCTGGTCCACCGCACGGAACCAGAACTGAAGACACACACATCGTACCTCGTGTTTGCAGTCCTGCCTCGTGACTGGTCTGACGAAGATGAACAGAGATGTCGCCAGTCGTGGCCATCCCGTGCTCAATCCAGTAATGATTCAGAGACGGGAGGGCGAAAAAGCAAAAAGCAAATGAAGAGGGAGGCTCGGGCACAACGGCAACAGCAACAGCAGCAGCAGCAACAGCAGAGCAACGAAGGGCAGAAGAAAAGAGGAGAAGAAGCTACTGAAGAGCCAAAGAGCGAAATGGATATCGATGAGTAAAAAGGGACCAATTTGTTGGTCAGAGAAAAACAAAAAAAATTCTATTCAATGTTCTCATATCGACTTCATTCCGTCATGACATGTGAATATTTCAAAACAAATCAGCGTCTCTATATGTACATAATTTGAGTATGTTCATATCTTTCCGCTATTCAGCCTGCTCATGGCATGGCGTCTCGCGGCTGACTTGTTTTATTCAACTTCGAAATCGCTTGGATTATTGACAAGTTTCCTGCGATGCTCTGTTCATTAACAGCAACCAGGAGTGGCATGTGTAGATAGGAGAAGTCATTAGAAAGGAAAACTCAGGACAATATATAGAAAATTTTTTTCTTCTGGATCGCAACAGTACTCTCGCAGGGTATATTTCTATATTTTCAAAGAACAGGACGATATCAGAGATTATTTTCCTTGCGGAATTTGTCCCAGGCTTCGTTCAGAGCGCTGAACACAGCCCCGGCAATCATCCGTTGCTCGGTGGTAGCATTTGTCGGGATCTAAAACGCGAGAGAAGTTAGTCAATTCAATGAATTTGGACTGGATGAAGATCCATTGGGGGGACAGGAGATTGCTATGAAATTGAAGGAGAATAGGACGATCAGCGTACCTTGTCAGGGTGCACTTTTGCGATTCCCTTCATATAATGCACCTTGACCTTGTTAGGAAGGACCAGTTCCGACATATTGATCTTTTTCCAGCCGGCTTCGGGCCATAGAATGCTATCAAGGCTGGCGAGAAGTGCACGCAGATTATCTTGTTTCCCGCCCTTCCAAGCTGCCACCTTAGCATCGACACTATCTGTTAACGCTAGTCTCTCTTCATCGACGCGATCAGCTGCTTCGTTCGCGGCCCGCAAGCGAGTGACGGCTTCAGCAGTAGACACCGGGCGTCCAGCGAGGTCTTCCAACGCAGATTTCCTGGGAGCAGCCGCTGGTCTTTTCGGTTGGGTGGGACGCGGTGCAGTGGAGTTAGAAGCCACTGGGGTGGGTTTGCTGATACCGGCCGCTTTCTCACACCTGTTGCGGCCTTGGATACTGGTACTGCCACCATGACCGGTTTCCACAGCTTGTTTCCAGATCTTTGCCGCATCCTCCCACCTCTCCAGCTGTTCCAGAGCCTCAGCTTTCCGCATGAGAGCTTTACCGAAAAAGTCTCTCATGGGCTTCGCGGGCTGCCCATTTCCAAATTCAATCTCTTCTCCTTCCCCTTTGGATGGGCCAATGACTGCCAATATCGAATCCGCATCAGCGATTGCCGCCTTCGGCTCTCCAATTTTGAGTGCCGTCATAGCACGGTTGCTGAGAAGTACGATCGTGAGCGGATGGCTATTGGGCAGGAATGAAAGGGCCCTGGCGAAGGCCTCATGGGCAGCGGCATAATCTCCCCTTTTATAAGCCTCATTCCCTTTCTCACGCTCCTGATGTGATGACATGAGCGAGGAAGGCGAGACATGAGGAACAGTCCGAGCAGGCACCTTTGGTCTTGAGGGCAAGGGCTTAGGCGGCTCCGAAGATTGCGAAGCCTGGCGTGAGGGCGTTGAAGACGATGAAAGTCCTGATGGCGAAGGTTTGGAGCTCTCAAGCAGATCTATAGTGGGTTCTGTGGCTGACTGTTGCTGTGCTGGTCGTCTCCTCCTGGCCGGGCTGACATACGCTTGTGACGATTGTTCTTCGACGGCAGCTCGAGTAAGTCGAGACTTGGGATCCATGGCAGTGAATTGTTGCTGTGATTGATGTGGCTGTTGCTGCTGGCGAATGGAAGCAGGCTTGGCTTCATACTTTTCACTGGGTGCAGCTGGAACTGGAGTTGGATGTCGGCTCCCTCTGCTTTCTGGTACCGTTGGCACATCTCCTTTCGGTCGCGTGCCATGTCGTGCCGGGCGAGGAGCTTCAGATTCGAGGAGTAGTGCTTCTTCAGTTAAGGTATTAGAGGTATTCTGCCCCGGATTTATAGAATTGTCACGATTGCTCTGACGTGACTGAGATTCGGTACGCTGATTCTCTCTGGCAAAGGCAGCCTCTCTCATCCAACGGGGTTGACTGGGATCTGATTCGCCACTAAACTCTTGGACAGCTTGTTGGACCTTCCTGCTTCCTGTTTTCCATAGAGAATTTGCGGTCTTCAAAAACTGATTGCCCAAGTTGGCCGCTATTTCACTGACGTCTCTCTCACGGGACACAGGCGACCTACTGTCATCCCGACGTCGAGCCGCATCTTCTCCCTTCATCCATGAGGGGATGTTCCTTTCTCGTCTCTCACTCTGTTCTCGCCTCCGCTCAAGATCTCCCATAATCCCACCGGGCTCGTTGAGCCTTGCTGCATCCGCTTTGGCTCTAGCTTTTTGCCGGGATTCAGCATGTGCCTGATTCAAGAGCCATCCAACTGCCGCCTGAACATCCACCCCCGTGTTATCCAAAGCTTGACCCGCTTTGTCGGCTGGAAAACCCATGTCGACCAGTTCTGCGATTGCTCGATCTCGCGCATCGTCGGGGTGTGAAGGAGGGCTGCGACTTTCGTGATCACGTGTATCCGTAGTTGCTTGTGTTCGAGCCTGCGCTACTTCTGACACTGGCTTCCCAAGCAACCCAAGGAAATCATCGTCATCGCCTTGAACTGCAGGAGGGTTCGGTGCGGTTGTTGACTTCGAGCTCATCTGTCCCAACCCGAACGGGTCGTCATCCTCGGGGAAATCCATACCAACCGACTGAGATGTTGACTCTGCCCTGTGAGATGTCTGATTCGAGGCGGGATTGAATCGCGGGGATGAGCTGGAGGTGGGAACGGGGAAATGAGTCGATGCGTCTACAGGCGCAGATGCATTGAAAGCCGCTAATAGGTCATCTTCGTCGTCGTCGGGGATCGCTGCCGAGGTTTGTACCTGAGATACAGCACTAGACAGAGCTCGCGTGCTTCCACTCTGGCCCAAGCTGTCCAAGAATTGGGCATTCTGTCCACCATAGTGTGCTTCAAGCTGGGCACGCCTCTCCGCCTCTTGTTTCGCCCTTTGTTCCTCCAACCGTTTCTGTTGCTCAAGCAAAGACAAATTCTTGTTGTTGTTGGACGACCCAAAAGAGACGAGACTGGCAAAACTATCGTTTGCAGGGGTTGTAGACTTCGAAGATGGGTTGGACGCAGTCAGATTGCCCGAGACAGGTGTCGATTTCCCCGAACCGGAAGGAGCGCGCATACTCGAGAACAGTGAGCCGGAGCTCAAGGGAGGAGGCTTTGGGGGATCATTGGGACCGGAGGTCCAGCTTAAGCCGCTCAAATCATCCATGGATTCTTTGAAAGTACTGGGGTACGAAGCCGCGCGTTTAAGTCAACTGAACGGAACTTAGGGGAATGGGTAGGGTGTGGAGAGTGCTCAAGTGGACCATTGAAGCAAAGATGCCAATGAAGACTGATCCGCAGTAGAGGCCAACGGGAGGTCAAATAATAAGTTATTGTTTGCTTTCTGGAAAGGCTCCCACACGATGAATTGTTTGTCTGGACGCTGCGAAGTTGAGTGCATCAGGGAGCTCTGCGACACCAGTCAACCAGGTGTGGCGGACGGACATCGGGCAGCTTGCGCATACTCCGGACGCAGCTGTGGCTGAGCTGCAACTGTGGCTGAAACATCCCCGCTTTCAATCAGATAGAGTACTCCGTACGGAGTATACTCTCCCCTAGCTCAATTTATACTCTGTGCTTATTGCCAGGAGAATAATTAGAAAAACATATTCAACGTGAAAAAAGACACCTAAATGTATCACTTCTCCACTTTGAGGTTTCTTTTCGGGCTCTGATACCGAATTCCTTAATTAAGGAACACCATTTTTACTCATAGCGACTTAAGCGCACGTGCTGTGCCGTCTCAGATATCCACTTGAACCAGGAATGGGGTTCGTTTTGAGTGCTTCCATGACCGAGTTCAAAGGGGAAAACTCGTAAATATTGTGTACTCTGGGATCCTGTCAGAAATTGTAGCAGAAGCTCCCCTAGTAGTGTATATCTATGTCCTTGCCGGCCTATTGCCTGACAGCAACCCCTCAACTTCTTTTTTGCTCTCCAGCGATAGATGGTCTTGGCTTTTCTGCCAGAGTAGGACTTATCTACTTCTAGGGCTGGGTAAGCCTTTTCGGCTCGCCACAGACCACTGTTTGTGCCTGGCGACTCCACCAGGAGACAAGAAGGCAGGAAGAATGGGCGCTGATGACGAAGTCTCCTTCCAAAGAAGGCGTGATTAGTTGTGGCGACGATTAAACATATGTATCAACAGAAGGAGCCGAGCGCACAATGTTGTTATTGTCCTTGTAAAGCAAGCAAGAACCATTATCTTCATGCAACCTCATCAAGTAGGTGCACGGGTATGGCTAAGCGACGGGGCTCTCGAGGTTCTTAAGATGGTTTATTATAGAGAATTTAAGCTGTAAATAGTTACCTCAGGTATCATTTCCCCCATCCATCTCTTTGAGATTTCGTCGACGTTCGTCACCCTAACTGCCTTCGCTCGTGCCGCGGGTGCAATCATTCCCCTCCCTGCAGATGGGCGGCCGTAGTAAATAGGTGGGATTTGTGTCTTCAGAGCCGTCTTTGAGGCAGTTCGCTATCATGACGCAGGGCCTGCAGTTCCCGATCTTGTTTTTCGTTATGCTCATGCAGTCCGTTAACATTCGTACGAAGCTCATTGTTCTCGGCGGTTTGGTTTTCGAACAGATGCTCAATCGCTGCCACACGTTGTTCCAAATGGTCGAAACGGTCCATTGTCTTCATACCCGCGGAGTTTCCGAATCGCTTCAGGCTGTGATTGAACTGAACGGGCTGGTCTGATTGAGTGAAAAGTTGACCTACCAGCATCCTTAAGCACTGCAATGATGATCCGACAGACCACCCTGTACACTTGAACGTGTGTAAGAAACCGTCATCGAGATCGCTAGTTTTGCAGTTCTCAGTAGAGAGACACAAGGTACGTTGCACGCGGCTGCTACATCGGGGTCACGTTGAATACAGAGGGCTATGGCGATAAACGGATCGGAGCTGTTCAAAATCTCGTGTTCTTCCCTGAGATTTTGAGGTTCATGCACCGAAATGGCCGCAATGCTCCCACCTGAAGGGTCACAATGCCCAAACGCCGTACATTGCTCTGCATCAACCACCCACCGCTGAAGATCACGCCGCAAACGTGAAGAACGCACTGCACCCATTGCCGTGAAGGGTACTGGCGAAGGTGAGGGGGCTGGCGATGCTAAGATTGTCTGTTTGACACGTCCGTCCCAGAAGGTCTATGAGTCATACATCTATGAGTCATACATGTCAGTCTTTGCATCAGAGACTGTTAGGCATCAGCCGTCGACATACCAGAATAGGTGATGTACGGCCACTGCTGAGCGCTTCCTGGCTCCCTGGACGTTTTAAACTGGCAGCCATCCTGGCTGCGATGAGATAGTTGATCGAAGACGACAATAGAGATGGGGCTGGAGTCAAAAACGCTATACTGAGTATACGTGGTAGTGATGAACATCTCTGAGGAGGAGAAAGCAGATGAGGGCGGGGATGGGGGCCTATAAGTCTTGCTGAATATCTACACAGGGAATGAGGCGGCTCTTGCCGTCATATCTGCCTTGATAACTATTGAAGGAACTTGCGATCTATATAAAGTGGACTCTCGCCTTCTACGTTTAGATAGACAGCCTCTTGACAGTGCTTGCCTACCTGGTGATCCACGTTCAAAGGAGGGTGGTCTCTTTGGTGTGGTCATGAAATATCGATATCTGAATAGTAGCCGCTCCAACACTCGTCGACGTGTGAACGAAGCGCGGTTCGGATCATAACAGGTGTATCGAGAACATCTTGACGTTGGGTATATTCGAGTCTCCTTTGCTTCCCATGGCAAAAAGGGTGAATTTGAGCTGTGTAGCGACATCCTCTTCTTCCACGTACGGAAAATCCTTTTCTATTTTCTGGCAGTAGAATATCCTCTAATAGTGTACCTGAACAAGGAATCCAGACTAAAATTTAAGATGGTGATTTTCAAGGTACCAACGAAAAAAAAAACATTTGATAATAGTAAAGGAAATGTTTTTGAGCTAATACATTGAGTCTGCAGGTTCAAGCTCTGTGGTAAATCTCCTCGCAGTGAGCAATAAATAATAATGGGTGGAATATACCCATGTACCTTTCCCAGCTCCTTTCCGCATGTGCTAGAATAATCTTGATACTATCCGCCAAGTCCGGCTTGATATTTGTTGGGGATGCCCGTACCAACTGATTCCAGTATCCAGGGGTTTAGTTAGACGGCCCTTAGAAGTTCTTTCTGCATTTTAAGATTTAGCAACAGCTATGTCGGCGGGGAAAAGAGGCCTAGAGTATTAAAAATTTTAAAGGTACGCAGGCATGACAAGCATTTTTATGCGAGATGCCTAATTACTTAGATGATATTCATGATCAAGTATGAAGCTTGTGCTCTATGGGCAGTCCTTTTTTTTTGACCTACCGGTACGCTGAATCACTACATCTTGCATTAGGTATTGAAAATTTGCCGGCATCCGGTGATAGACGTTGTTCTTGGACCTACCCTAAGACCTGTCAACTTGTCAAGGTGGAATGATTTGTTCCGGGATGGTTCATGAGCGGGCCACTAGCCTTGTAACTTATGCGGGCTTTAGCCATCGGATCCATTTCGTACCTGTCCACTAGTCACTAGCTCATAGAAGAGTTCCTGCTCGTAGGGCAATTTCCATGTCAATAAAAGGTGTTCAAAACAAAGCATTTTCTACTTGCAAGGACACAATATATCTTGCTAGGATTTTCTTAATTCAAAGAGTCCCAGACTCTCATGAAGATATCAGCCATGGAGCGAAGAGTTAGCAGGAATTAAGCCTGTCAAAGTTAGGACGGTCGTTTCTCATCCAGAGACTGTAAGCACCTGGCTTGGGCAATACTCTCCGCTAAATAGGGTCATGGATTTCCATTAGAATCATTATCCATCCATGGTACGGAGTACGGAGTACTGATAGCAGTCTCCCATGCAACGCCATACTATAAGATGACTATCGCCGTTCCTGGGCTAGGAGACAACCTAGCTCGACCCGGTATCGTGGCTTCGGGCGTTTAAGTTCCCCGGTTGGCTAGGAGTTGACACACAATAATGAAGTTCAGACGGTTGCAATTAGTGAAATTATTCTCAGGTTGACTCCTGCCACTAGCTTCAGTCGGGGATAGCCAAGTAATCTGTCCGAAACGCGCATCAAGTGTCGCAGGAGTCGGGACTCGAGTATATACCATATTTGGATGCCCAAGCGTCAGACCTCAGAGTCACATCGCGCGATAATATAAAGAGAACGAGGTATCAACTTGTCAATCTGGCAACGATTCAGGATTGTGATGAGCCAGCAGAGCAGGCTCGACAGGTTGGTTTGGTTTAGCGGGCACGATCGTCTCGGTTAGGGCCCGGCGCTATGTTCACGGAACCATAGCCCCAGCAGAGGATGCCGAGTCGAGGCCAAGAGAGGTTCAGGGAGTTCGTCTATTCTGCGTAACGCGCACGGGGTACATGAATCATGATCGGCTCGTGGACGTCCACATGGAGCACTTCTTGGGATATGTGAACCTGGACAAAGAGGCTGACCTAGAACGACCCGGTTGATCGATAAGCTCATTGAAAATTAGTACGATGTCGCAGGATAAGGAGTTGCTCTGTGCGTCGGGAGTCTGTGCTCCCTTTTTGTCCGTTATCGATAGAGTTTCGCATAAATTTTCCAGGTCAAGCAGAGCCCCAGTGCGGGACATATTAATGTAGAGGGACGGTGAACGTCAACAAGGTATTGGAGAACCCTGGAACGTACCTGTCTGGAACCTAATCATGCTAAGAGGGGAACGGCCATGTTAGCTTCAAATCCTCTTCGACAGCAAGAGCGCGACCCCAAAAGTCAAATGGAGCAGCGACCCTCCGTGGAGCATTGAGACTCCGCCCGCTTTTCTCCTTTTCCTCCCAATGGCCCGAATAGTAATGCCCCCTTCCACCAAAGGTCCAGCCCTCCACTGCTCATAGACGCCGCCACGGCTTCTCCGAAAAAAGTAGACAGGAGAAGGAGCTCATTTCTGTCAGCTTGTGGACGTCTTTTCCCCCTTCTCTCTCTGTTCCTGGAGTACTGTTCTTGCTGCGAGCGTGTGTGGTGTAATCACCATCGCTTCCTTTTTCTTCAAGCCAGGGTGGCTTTGTGACGGAGATCTCTCGTGGGGGTACAGTTCTCCTTTGTTTATATTTAAAACATCTACTGGTGGTTCTCGTGTTGTACGCCAGAGGAGTTTTCATCTGTTCTTTTCAGACGTCGCTTTTGGTCCTCCTTCACCATGGGTCTTTTCAAGCGGAAAGACTCAAAAAATTCCATCCACAATAACAAGGATGATCCTGATTCCTATTCTACTCACAGCCGAACTTCCACTGCGTCGCTCAAGTCTCCGGCCATCATGTCCAGCAGTGCACTTCCTGCACCCATTCCTGAAGTTCCCATTTCGAAGCCCCCGGATCCTAGTCTTGATCCAGCAGCATATCTTCGAAGTATCCATGCCGTTCGCGAGCGCTCGAGAATCGTCTTGCAGAAGGCGAGGCAGAATCAGCTGAACCATTTCGACGTGGACATGAGCAAGTTTGAAGCAACCGCTTCCTATGTTGTCTCTATCATAAAGGTTCGATCTTCACTTGATAGCATCCAAACAGACTCCATCTGCTAACGCATACTTGTGCAGAGAGACTACGCACCTGACTACAAATCAATTCCTCCTCACGGCCGTTGGCAACATTTTGATGTCGGTGGGAGACCTCGTATCAACCAGCTTCTGCAGTCTTGGCCCAGCACTATCGATGCGCAGGAACGGACTAGGAGGCTGATCGACTTGTTCGTTGTCTCCGTCCTGCTGGATGCGGGTGCAGGCACCAAGTGGTCTTACAAGTCCAAGGAGTCTGGCAAGATATACTCCCGAAGTGAGGGCCTGGCGGTGGCGAGCCTGGAGATGTTCAAAAGCGGGATGTTCAGCAGTGACCCTACTGAGCCATGTCAGGTGGATGGAGCCGGACTGAAGAAGGTAACGGTCGAAATGCTCGCCAAAGGCATGCAGCATTCGGAGCAGAATCCCTTGGCAGGTATAGAGGGCCGTGCAGGACTCCTGGCAAGGCTTGCAGAGGCATTGAACAACCAAGAATTCTTCGGTGTGGACGCCAGACCCGGAAATATGTTAGGTGAGAATTCCTCCTCTTTTGATCTGATTTCTGTGACTCGTCAGATCGCAACTAACATTCCAACAGACTATTTACTTTCCCACCCTTCCACTCTCGCATCGTCTGTGCCGATTGTCTCCGTGCCTACCTTGTGGTCGGTCCTCATGGACGGCCTGTCAGGGATCTGGCCTCCTTCGCGGACGCAGATCGATGGAGTGTCCCTTGGCGATGCGTGGAGGTGTTCCGCCTTACCCCAGTCGCCTCCAGCTAAGCCTTGGGAGGGCATTGCCCCCTTCCATAAACTGACCCAATGGTTGTGCTATTCCATCATGGTGCCTATGACAAGGTTGATGAAGATTCAATTTGCCGGTGCCGAGTTACTGACTGGCCTTCCTGAATATCGCAATGGCGGTCTTCTCGTCGACATGGGACTCTTGACTCTCAAAGAAAAGGATATGCAGCGGGGTCTCGAGGCTTATAAAGAGAATGCCCAGATTAAGGGCCAGCCCAGTGTGGAAGTCGTTCCGCTTTTTACAGCCGACGACGATGTTATCGTCGAGTGGAGAGCTGCCACTGTAGGCTTCTTGGACGACCTCCTCGAGGAGGTGAACCATCAACTGGGCCTCAGCGGAGAAGATGCCTTGACTCTTGCACAGTTGCTTGAAGCTGGAACCTGGAAGGTAAGATCTGTCATCTGTCAACTTTCCACGACGTCGATAAGCTAACAGCATCTCTAGGGTGGCCGTGAACTCGCGGAAGTCTCGCGACCCAACACCAAAGAACCGCCGATAATGATATTATCCGATGGCACCGTGTTTTGATCTGCCACTACACCGTCGAAATCTCGTCCACAGCCATACCTTGTCGAGGGGGAGGAGGGGGCGAGGAGGGCGTACTGACTAGCCCTTCTCTGGGCATATCTCTTCTAATGATCTTGATGACTATATTTTTCTGGATTACGATGCGACAGGCTTTCACCGGCCTTTGGTTGAGGCCTGTAATTTCTTAATGACTTGTTCCTCAAGAGACTCTCTGCAGCAGATGGAAACGCATTCACGACACCAGTGGCCACATGAAGCCCCATTGTCTGGTTATGGCAACGACGGATTGGATATATGTTCAGCTTAATTTACCTCTCGCGGTTGTGACTGACAGTTAGAGCTGACCTACGTCACTTGTGTATCTAGTGAAGGAAAGCAGTCTTTAGTTTTTTTTCCCCCCTTTGACTTACTCATATTCAGATTGTAGAGCGCTCTACATAGGAAGAAGAATCTCTCTGGGTTGCATCCAGTATTACTATTAATCTAGGCAGTATGTAAACCGAAGACATATACACATCGAAGGCGTGGAAAAGTCCTTCATGCTCAGCAGCGCCTGCAGTTGCCCGCACAGGCAAGTGCAATGACTATATAATCACAGAGAATTTGCCAGTATTAGATTGATAATTATCTCCTTCCGCTATCAAGCGTCACTATCTCGAGCCACCAAGACATGGGCGACGGTGTTAGGTGACTGACTAGTACCGAATCAGTGCATGTGACTTCTCGGAACAACGTTGACCCAAGATGGCTCCTGAATCCCGACATCTCCGCGGTCCCGCTCAGTATTTATGACTGCGACAGTTGATGAGTGGAGCACCACAATACTCCGTACTACGGGGCTCATCGAAGCTTGGCAGTCTGCCTTGTTTCTCAGATTCTCTGAGCCAAAGCCCTGAGTTTCTGAGTTAGTGCTGCCGTTGATTTTTTTCGTCTCAATTCGGAGTGCCAAGTGCTGGCGCACAGCAGCGATAGAGGCACTGTCACGCGATAACACAGTCACCATGGACGTTCGAAAGAAAAAGAAGAAGGTGCTCTTGATGGGGAAGAGTGGCTCGGGAAAATCCTCTATGCGGTCTATCATATTCAGCAATTATGTCGCAAAGGACGTACGACGTCTGGGAGCTACCATTGATGTGGAACACAGCCATGTCAAGTTCATGGGAAATCTCACCCTTAACTTATGGGATTGCGGAGGGTGAGTTTAGGACAAGTTCATGGGTGGTATTACGATATATCTAATCTGTTTTGCGATGTGAAGTCAGGACGCTTTCATGGAGACGTATCTGGCCTCCCAACGCGAAAACATCTTCTCGGATGTCGCGGTTCTTATCTACGTCTTCGATATCGAATCGCGCGAGGTTGAGCGCGACCTTGACACCTATAATTCCATAATAGAGGCTCTGCATGAATATAGTCCGAATGCCCACGTGTTCTGTCTCATACACAAGCTCGATCTGATTCAGGCTGAGCATCGCCAGCGGATATATGAAGAGCGATCGGCTCTTATCCGAAGTCGCTCGAGGCATTTCGAGATTGATACCTTTGGCAGCAGTATCTGGGATCAGTCACTCTACAAGGCCTGGGCAGGCATCGTCCACAAGCTTATTCCAAACCTTTACGTCATTGAGCGTTTCCTCAGCGCGTTTGCGAAGAAGATCGATGCGGAGGAGGTCATCCTCTTTGAGCGATCGACGTTCCTAACCGTCACGTCTTTCGCGTCAGACACTGGGAGCATGAACCCAATCTACGATCGACACGAACGGCTATCGAATATTATGAAGGCATTCAAACACTGCGCTGCTCGAAACACCCATACCACCCCGGCTTCGGCTGGGTTCCTCGTTATGCACACAAAGACCCCGCAATTTAACGTCTTCCTGGGCCGGTTCACCGATAATACTTACATCTTTGTCGTCGTGCCCCCTGGCGAAGCGGCTTACAATTGCGCAGTCTTGAACACCATGTTGGCAAGAGAGGGCTTTGCGAAAGCGGCCTCTGCAGGGCATGGTGATGGATTTCCCTTACCCGCAACAGAGAGTGCTCCACCAGGCGATGGAATGAATGGCTCAGCGAATCCCCAATCTGACACATCGCCAGAGGAGGAATAGGGACATTACACCCTAATGTTCCAAAAAAAAATCAATTAGACTCTATTGATTTTCTCCATTGTTGCCATCTAACGAAATTTTGTCATGACTAGGATAGTTCCCTTTTTTTTTTATGTCATTTTTTTGTTATTGTTGTTTTTTTCCCCAGATGATCCCATGACGGTGTTGTGATTTTGAGAGTCCTTTCTGATGATGCGTGCAAGCAAGCAAGATACCCCAAGACATGATGACATGTATGGTGCTTTCCTCGAGTGTATTGGGAATGATGAAGGGGTTGTATTGAATGGAGGCAACCAAAAAATACTAGGATTACAACAATCCAATCCTCTTTTCACTTTCTGGTAACAACTTGTAGTAGTCTGTTGCGAAGGAACTGGGTACTAAATATAAGACAATCCCTTGCCTATGCTTCTGCTATGATGATTATCGCATCAAGTCAGTGAAAAATCGCAGAAACCCAAGTGCCATACAGAAAAAGTAAGTGGGCAACGCATTAAGGCTGTTGTATTGGTTATTATCACGTCTAGGCGGTGAGGGTATACTTTAGCATCACATAGCTGACCAAGGGTTCCCCGTGTTTAAATCACACCACAAGCCCCTCGATAAAGGGTCTTCTGGCTGAAGACGTGAAAATTTTCTTGCGTCCGATGTCCATCTTGAGGACTGACACGTAACTGTTGCAAGCTGTCTCTTGCTCCTACACCAAGATAAGCATGCTAAGAATATCCCCGACCAATGTCATCACCGACCTTCAATATTCCTGCCTATCAGCCTTAGGCCCCCATATCCGTGAGATCATTGGACATGCTAATTTCACTAGATGTCATAGGACGCGGAGATGATATATACCGCAGGAATAAGCCAAATCGCGTCCGCCTGGGCGAAACTGGGATCATCAGCGGTGTATTATCAGAGAAAGAGAATCATGTCACATTGGTATCGGGAAATATCCCTGCAGACCACAAAGACAGCCATTGTCTTGCGGATAATAATTTCATCTGGCCATTCTCAAATGCTCCGTTCACAGCAACTCGTATCATCTGATGAACGCACGTCCAAGCGAGCCAGAACTTCGACCGATGTCTGAAGCTCATTTGGCTGTCGAATCCCGAAACCAGCAGTCTGCAGAGGCTATGTCAGCGCTTCTTGCATAGCAAGGAGTTTGCTTTGTTCGACGTAAGTGGTCAAGATTAATTAATCTCAACTGCCCTAGACTTTCATCAGGGTCGAGACTGTGGCCAGCATTATCTAAAGTTGGATGAGTATACCAAAGCGGTGCCTTACAGAGACTTGGCCAGGGCTACTGCAGGAGCGTCAAACCGGTCAGCAGGCTATCACGACTTACCTCTCGTTTCGGTGGCCCGACATTCGCTGATTTGCTAACACGGTAAAATGTGGCCGGTCACTTGGTCAATGGCCGTGGCCAGGAAAGTGCTTCTTGGAGGCGAACAGAAGGCAACCGGGCGAGGCATCTGACTAGCAGTTGCCCGGGGGAAGTCAATGACCAGGACACTTCACTCGCTGAAGAACTAGCAGCAGAGGAGAGTACTTAAAGGACGACTCCTGCTGTCCAGTTTCTCATTGTCTGCTACCTCTTTGGAAATTCAAAACACGTGCTCTTGTCTTTCTTTCTCACTAAATCGACCAAGAGATAGCTTGGGGGAACGGATTTGATCATGGCATCTTCAGGTTTGCGAGATCCCGCCGCTTATGCGATCCCACGTTGACATCTTCAATCGGTCCTCGCCCCTTAGCCGTTGTCCGTTTGACTGCTGCTCAGTTCGCCGAATGATTGGGGGAGATTTTCCCCGCCCAATTCTCATCTTCCTTTAGAACAGAAGCGTCATATCAGTGGAGAGCGCAGGAAAGAGGTGCTGGTTAACTACGCTTATTACTTCCTCGGTCTTTCAATTACGTCAATGACTGTCTTCAATGATTCCAAGCGCTCTTGCTGAAATTCAGATCTTATCCCACACCTTCTCTGTCTGCAACTTCGAATCCGAAATCCAATCAATATTCACATCCTCATATTAAGCCGGAGTTGCGCACCCTCATGCATGAGCACTTGACCTGCTCCCAGTCTCCGGCCGGACCATGGGATATCTCCGCTTGGTGACAAATGGATGGCTCCTAATGGCTTGTGATGAGTATCCGCGGCTTATGCCAACACGACGCGATGTTGTGAGTTATCTTTGGGTATCCACACAGTTCCAATATGGATATCCTACACCTTTGGGCAGCTGCTCATATGCGCTATCGGTTCACGGCTCGCCATGTCATCGTGTGAGTGCCGTCTACTAGCGCAATATGCAACCATTGCCATGTGAACAAGGTCAGCTTGAGCCTCCAGTGCCACTTGTAGGGCATAAAAGACGAGATTATCAAAAGGGCCCCTATGACGATCTGCCGTGGAGTGAACATTGGTAAGTGGGAAATCCGAAATCAGCGGAATCTGGTCTCCTGCTTAACTTGGTGGAATATCTTCAACGTTTTGAGGTCTGTCCCTTCCCATGGATCCGCTCAGAGCATCCAAGGACAAAAAGAAATTGATATTAACTGGTATCATTCGCAGCATCCAATGTCACTGTTTTCCAAGTAGTGTCTCCCCCGTCTAGAGTACACACTACCAACCTTGCGTTATGGAGGCTGTTAGAGGTCTCTGTTTTCTCTTTAATATTACCCCGGTCAAGATCAGAGGAAACCGGCCCGAAGAACGAGTAGGCCCGCACGATCATTGGATTCCTCCACTGAGGCACAGATACTTCTCCCGAGACGAAGCAAATAGTACTGGGTGGTACAGGTGGACTGCAACTGGAATTCAAGAGCTAGTCTCTCCACCCAGACTTTTTGCGGAACCTAACACATGTTCCATCTTCTTCGATGCTGAACGCGGTTCATTCCTTGTTGCCCCTGCCGACTGTTCGCAACGAGACATAAGTGAGCTCATACAGCAGAATGGCGCACTGCAAGCAGGTTGGGGCAGGGTTGGCTTCAACCATTCTACTTACGGCAACCAGGAGCTCTCCATTATATCGTTTTGCCCTGCCGAAGACTACAAGCTGAGCGCTCGAGGATCCCGATGCTGGATGCCAGAGTTGATTCCCGAGACCTATGACAATCAAGAAAGGGATAAATTTACGGACCTTGCTGGTGAATTATCAATTCTGCTGGGATTTGCTGCATTTACTTGTGAGCCAAGAAGAGACGAAATACTCTACACACTTCGGAAGAGTTTTCGTCTTCCTAGGTGGATTCCTCACTACCATCCACAACCTTCCACTAGTAAGTCATCCAAAAAATGAAAAATGATATATTCTTTTTCCTCGATCGAAGCACTGTTATGGAGGCTGAATATAGCGCAGAAGCCTTTCCGCACTGTCATGCCCAAGGGCTCATCGTGGAAATAGCGCCAGACCCAGAGTCTCCAATCGGGGAGGCCGAATTAACCGCGATTCAGAACGGCAGTTTTGGGGCCTTGATTCATGCGTTCCCTTGAGAGGGTACATACAGCATACTCTCCACCTTGAAAAGAATGAGAATGGGGTTGGGATTGGGAATCTCTGGTGTTTCAAGTTGTTTAGCTTCGATTCGCGATGATCCGCATTCTTTTCTTTTTCCTTCTTCGTCTCGTCTTCTCATAAAGTGAACGAACGGAGTTTGATATTATATGACCATGGCCCCTCGGAGGGGTGCATGCGCGGGGGGAGGGGCATCGACAGCTTCCTGATCGAGACAGAATACGTTACGTCACCAGACAACCCTAGTTTGTATCCTTGATTGCTTCTGCTTCGCTTCTGTTACAGTTCATCATTCGTTACTTTTCTTTTTCTGCTCTCAGATACCCGTAGGATAGTTTTCCATTTTACGATTTTATTTTTTTTTCT